>NW_027467112.1:57500-75000 GCF_046128005.1 Genypterus blacodes
TGTGAGGGACTCTGCAGCCGGAATGAGTCGCTCCCCAACTCTGACTTTCAGACGTATTTATACAGTTGATTGTCACTCAAGAAAAGACCCGTTTCAGTGGATATTGACAAACCGCCTGAGACCACTGTAAACACTACGTGGCCATCCTGAGGGAGCAACAGTTCATTTTATAATGGCCTTTATTTGGCATGTAAACTTTTATCTTTACTCTTAACATGAATATATGTATTTAGACTGTTGTCTATAGGCCAGCCGTCTAAGCCCAAGGCTTAAACTGCTGACCTCAGGTGCTATTTACATTCCTTGTCCGGTTCAGTTCACTTTTCCTTTGTCCATTGTCAGCTGTAAGGCCTTCCCTAGTAGAATGAATATATGTTCTTATTGAGATACTAGATATACAAGCAAAATATACCTCAAAGACTTTCTAATTTCACACTGAGGCCAAATGTGGCTGCCCTTTGTCTTTGTCTTTCCAATGTGGCTGTGTGTTGCAGTGGAACATGTGAGCTGCTGGTGCAGAGGGCAGCAGGCGGTCTTACGGTCAGGTTGGGCCTCATGTGTCTTCTGGCTCTCTGGGTGAGTCTCTGTTGTATTAGCAGGAACCTCTGAAGCAGGAAGCTCTGAAGCAGGAACCTCTGAAGCAGGAACCTCTGAAGCAGGAACCTCTGAAGCAGGAACCTCTGAAGCAGGAGCCTCTGGAGTAGGAACCTCTGGAGCAGGAACCTCTGAAGCAGGAACCTCTGAAGCAGGAACCTCTGAAGCAGGAACCTCTGAAGCAGGAACCTCTGAAGCAGGAACCTCTGAAGCAGGAACCTCTGAAGCAGGAACCTCTGAAGCAGGAACAGGGGGAACATGTTGGACTGCAGCTCTTGTGTGAATCAGCGGCTCACACAGTCTGTCTGGGCTCGTTACCTTGTGCCGTCTGTGCCTCCACTGTGCCGGCCTCGTGCTGGACGTAGCAGACGTACCGGTAGGCGGCGGCCTCTTGCCGGACGATCCTGATGGCGGCGCTGCGGCCCGGCTCTCTGAGCTCCAGCTGCTCTCCTCCCCGGGCGGCGGGCAGCTCCTCCAGCGAGCCGTTCTCCTTCTGTCTTTTCCAGGAGAAGCGGACCAGAGGAGGAGACATGCCTGAGGCCAGACACAGCAGGGTGCTCCTCCCCTGCAGCTGGGCCGTGGGCACTGCAGGGTAAACGCTCACCACGGGCCTCACAACAGAATCATCTGAGGTTTGGCAGCAGACAGCAAACACACAGTCAACATCATTTCTCATTCTCAACACTTTGGTGAATGATTGACAGATCCAGAGCAAGTTCCTACAGGCCTGCATGCACATGTACCTAACCCTTGTAATGTCCTCCCGTGTTACACACACACACCTAAGGCCCTCTGGGGTGAAATTATCCCCAAAAAGTCTGACCGTTATCTAAACCATAAAGTGTCAATTTTCATTTTTTGTGTCACAGCTTTAGTCTGACTCCAGTCCAACGCATCACCACATATTTTTGCATTTATTTTGGAATTTAGGGGCCAAAAGGCCTTGTTTACATACAATATACCCTATTTTTGAGTTTAAGAAATGGGAAAAAAATGTTTTAAATATTTGATATGATCTTAACTATTGGACATGAACCGGAGTGGAATATGTCAAAGTTAAGTGAGGGTGCCGTTTTTGAATTTTTTTGAATTTTGGACTGAGAGCAAATACTAACACCTACTGTCCTCTGGGGTCACACTGACCCCAAAATGGTTTGACTGTTATTTGAAGCATAAAGTATACATTTTCAATTAATTTAGTGTCACAGCTTTAGTCTGACTCCAGTCCAACCCATTACCACAAAAATTTCCCTTAATTTTAGAATTTAGGGCCAATTGCGCTTGTTTACATAAAAGTAGGTCAAGTAAGGCAGGGATTTGGGCTTCTGCAGGCCCAAATGGAATGTAAAATGGACCTGGCATTGCATGCTGCCCATACCTCCTGTTGTTGTGCAATCATTAAATAACCATTGCTTGACCACACACATCAAACATCCAAGATAACAGATGTGTTGGAGAGCAGTCTGCTGTGACTTTTTGCTCCATTACATCACTTTGTGCTTCGGCACCATTTTCACCCCAGGAGCAAAGGAGTTAAAAATTCAATAAAACACCCAAAATTCAATCAAATTTCTTCTAATCATGAAGAGCATCGTATCAAACAACCCCTATACATTTCAGACCATTTGATTACAGAAAACACATTTTATCAACTTTTTAGTATTGTATGGTCCTTGGGGACAGTTTGACCCCAGGGACATTCAGAGGGCTAATAAAGTGGAGACGGCATTTATGGAAGAATTAGATTGGATTGATAAATATAGGAGAAACTAAATCTTCATCACATGAATCCTTTTCTCTATATTTCCTGACTTTCTGCCTCATTCTTATTTCATTCTTGTATTTATCGACATCTTCATTTGTTTCTTTATATTAAACACAACTTGTTGTTTTTTTCTCCAATGAATTAAATGTATGTTCCATATTGATCTTACTGTAGATGACATGTTTACATTCATACTGTAGATCTGTCCTTTACGTTGGATCTTATTCAATTTACTTCATTTATTTAATTTCTCGTGTTTTTCTAATTTATTTCAGTTTCTCTTCATAGTTGTTCTCTTGTTGTCTTATGTGTTTTATATCGCACCAATAACCACAAACAATTCCTTTTAATTGGCAATCAAATCTATTCTGATTCTGATTGAAATAACAGATCAATCAAATGATCCATAACATTAATGAGTGACTCAGTTTGTATTCAAGTCAAAGCAGTAAATGAAATCATGATGGCACTGAGACTGAGACCTTCATCAACACTCTGGATGGATCTATAGAATCCTCTTCATCATGGAAATTCACTTCAACCACAGATTTAGTGACAAACAGAGCAGGAAAATGAGGAAGAATGATGAAGAATGATGAATACTGATCAATAACTCCTCTGTCATTTCCCTCCTGGTCTCATTCAGGGGAGCTACAGACTCAAACTCAGGTCCCAAGTTTAAGTAAAGACTTCATGATGTTATTCTCATGCAGAAGAAACAAAATCATTCAACATAATTCTTCCAGTTAAGCGTAAACATTCTGTCAAAGCAGCCATTTTATAGAAGGGAGGAACTTTACAATCAATAATGATCTTACCTGTTACATACAGAGCAGTGCCACGGCCGAACTCTCCACAGTGAAACATCCTGTAACCAAAACCTCTGCATGTTGAAGGAGTCGGCTGAGCTGCACACGTCTGAACTCTTCATCTTCATCATCAGCTCCATGTTTCAGCTTCAGGCTTCATATCATCATGACTGTCTCATTGTCTTCTGTTGTCTAATTTGATTTCAGCCTTGGTCTCAGCCTTCTTCTGGTTTATGGGTCACAAACCATCAGGTGCAGGTGATGGTGATGTCCTGCTGACAGAGGGACACACACTTTCTTCTTCTCTACGTCAGTGAACGTGTTCAGGACGACTCCACTCACCAGCAGAGTGAGGCTGCAGGCTTTTATTCTGAAAGAGCTGGAGGAGAGTGTTTGTCTCTACAGTGTTTGTAAAACTACTGTGCCTGTGTGTGTGTGTGTGTCTGTGTGTGTGTGTGTGTGTGTGTGTGTGTGTGTGCCAGTGTGTATGTGTGTGTGCTTGTGTGTGTGTTTGTGTATGTGTGTGTGTGTGTGTATGTGTGTGCCTGTGTGTGTGTGTGTGCGCCTGTGTGTTTGTGCCTGTGTATGTGTGTGTGTGCCTGTGTGTGTGTTTGTGTGTGTGTATGTTTTCCTGTGTGTGCGTGTGTTTGTGTGTGCCTGCCTGTGTGTGTGTGTGTGTGCGTGTGCGTGTGCGTGTGCGTGTGCGCGTGCGCGTGCGTGTGCATGTGTGTGTGTGTGTGTGTGTGTGTGTGTGCGCCTGTGTGTGTGTGTGTGTGTTTGTGTGTGTGTGTGTGTGTGTGTGTGTGTGTGTGTGTGTGTGCCTGTGCCTGTGCCTGTGCCTGTGCCTGTGTGTGTGTGTGTGTGTATGCGTGTGTGTGCGTGTGTGTGTGAGTGTGTGTGTGCCAGTGTGCCAGTGTGTGTGTGCCTGTGTGTGTGTGTGTGTGTGTGTGTGTGTGAGTTGGTTTTTGTACAGCCTGCAGGGATCCCAGCTCACTGTGGTCTCTTCCTCCTCCTCCTCTAATCCAACACCCACAGTAGTACGTGGCTGAATGAGAGAGTTTGACTTAGTTGATCTGCAGCTCACAGCTTCTTGTCCCATGTCTCACAGCTGTGAAATCATCTTCTTGTGGATGGTTGTAACCTGAATCAACTTTACAATTGCTCAATATAATAACAAGAATCAGTCTGAATGTTTCCTTCTCTCTCTTCTGGTACCACCGTACAGAGGCACCACACCGGTCAGTTCCTCCACAGCTGAAGGAGACTTCCTCTTCAGCTCTCCTGGTCACTGACACTTGGTCCTGAATCAGCTGTGCTGCCATGGTAACCAGCACTGTAGAGACCATAAATGAAGTTTAGTGGGTCTCCAGGTTGAGTCATCAGGTGCTGATTGGCTGGAAACACTCACCTGAACACAGAGCAGCGGCTGGCAGGAGAAACATTTTGTGGAGTGAAGCTCTGAAGCTCTGCTGAGCTGTGAGATCAGACCAGGGCCACCTGCTTTCTATCAGGTCCTCAAACTTCCCCCGGGTGGAAAGATAAGGCTGCGGCTGGTGATTGACAGCTGAGCGGCTGAAGCTGTTTGATGGTTTCCTGTTGAGAGGGAGGTTTGAAACGCCTCGCCGCTCCAACCATGGAGATCAGCTTCTGCACTCAGGCTGCACTTTAGCAACTTTAACTGGACTCAGCAGGACCAGAACCGAACCTTTGGACCGGCAGCAAACACAGAGTGACAAGAAGACGTTTTTAAAGACGTTTAAAGCTTCAACGCTCCACCTGCTTTCTTTCATGTTCAAGCTGTAAACACAACACTGACGCTGTTTATGATCAACCAATAAATCTGAGAAATAATCAAATATATATCTACACATTAAAGGAAGAAGAAGAAGAAGATATGTGAAAGGTTTTAAAAACACAATGCAGGAAAAATCTGTTTCTATTGTCTTCATTCTGTCAACACTTCTGTTCCTGTAGCTCAGATCTGTGCGTTAGAAACAAAGGAAAATAACAACAAACAAGCTGAGTTTAACAGTAAAGACTCATAAATGAAGTTGAATGTGACCTGAAAGTGGTTTTCAGTTTGTGTTTCTTCCGAATTCATGTTTTCTGCCACGATGACGCTGCAAACACACAAAGTGCAGCAGCTTACATTACATTACCACCCATTACAGGGGGGGGAGCAGTTGGGGGTTCGGTGCCTTGCTCAGGGGCACCTCGGCAGTGACTCCAACCAGCGACTCTCTCAGCTTAGTCTGATTACTATCACAGACAAAACAAAATCACTCTGTCACTCCGTCTTCATCACTCAAAGAAGAATTTTGAAAGCTTAATATTTTTCACGGCTATTTGTTGCTCCTCCCAAAGTCAAACAGAATCTATGGCTTTGCTTTTAGAGAATTTTTGCATTTCAGAAGCAATGTGTCGTATTTCTGAAGCTCAAACTCTGAAATACTAAATCCAAAATGCTTCATGTGCCGCATCAAATACTAAAAATAACATTCAGTTCTCTGTTATTGTTGCTTGTTTGTGCAGAGAAAGCCTACAACATAAAGTGTGTTGTGACCAGGTACAAGGGAGACGTGCAGAGTTGTGGCAACTACAGGGGAATAAAGTTGATGTGCCACACAATGAAGCTGTGGGAAAGAGAAATAGAAACTAGGCTACGGACAGAAGTGAGCGTTTGTGAACAGCAACATGGCTTCATGACAAGAAAGAGTAGCACAGATGCAGTATTCACTTTGAGGATGTTGAAGGAAACGTACAGAGAAAGACAGAGGGAGCTCCATTGTGTCTTTGTAGATCTGAAAAAAGCTTATGAGCGGATACTGAGAGAGGAAGTGTGGTACTGTAAGAGGAAGACTGGAGAGGTAGAGAAGTATGTTTGAGCAGTGATTCTTAACCATGGGGCCCATTGTTGGGCCGCGAGCGCCCCCTATAGGGCCACCAAAACAAATCTGTTTTGCACCCCTGGGCCGTGAGACACTCAGGTGTTGCAGCGTCAAACAGGCTTTTAGAAATGATTTGGGGATTTTAGAAAAGAAAGTGCACTTAAAGGGCAAATTCAACAAAAAAGAGGTGTGGAGATTCACGGACAAACGAGTCGATCACCCCACAAAAGGAAATTTAGTTCATGTTCACCTCTTTGCTTGCCAGGCGACGCCTGCTCCTACATTGGAAATCCCTCACCCCTCCCTCTATTCCGCAATGGCTTAAGGATACAATGTACTTTCTTAAGACTGGAGAAAATCAAATGCACTGTGAGGAACCACACTGATAAATTCTATCAGAGATCAACCTTTCCTCTCCTATCTCACAGATCTACAGGCTATGCCAGACCAGTGACTGATTACCAGAACACAGATCAGTTCCTTTTTTCATTTATTTGATCATTTTATTTTGCATTTCAGGCAGACCAGGACGGGGGTGTGTGAAGGCGTGGTTGTATGAATGTGGGGTTGGGTGGGGTTTCGGGGTGGGACGCCGTCTCTCTTTCCTTTCCTGTTTGTTTCTCCCCTATCTCTCTCTCTCTCTCTCTCTCTCTATCACAACCTATGATGCGATTTGTTCTAGCCTACATTGCTGTTTGACATCATCCTGTAAGTTCTGTATGTACCCTATGACATCATTGCAACTCCAGCCCACTTGTGCTCACACTGTACCTCAGGGTCTATGTATAAAGATCAACAACAATAGTAGGGATAACACAGCCTTCCTCCCTTCTCTCTCTCTCCTCTTTCCCCTCTTTCTCTATAAAAAATGATCTCCAAAATACCCTACACCTGTCTGCACAATGTCATGAACAATATCTGCTTCAATAACAACAAATAGCAAAAACAAAAGAGACTATCAGGGCCGATCAGCTGTTCATTCGTTCATTCGTTCATTCAACCCTATGACGTCATACACGCGACGTAGCAGGACCGCGGCAGGTGTCTAACCATGCGAAATGAAATGGACACACTTGCCGTGGCGTTTATGAATGATATTAGGCTGGCCACAACTAAGACCAAAGCCCGAAACAGACTCAGATCAACGCTGGAGGCAACTCTGAGAGTTTGCCTTTCCTCCATTCCACCTAGACTAGATCTGATCATGTCTGAGCTGTGTAAGAAGTAAAAAAATGGAGTTGTGGCTGTTATTTTTCATTTGTCACTGTTATGAAGAGCAAGTTCGGCCTCTGCCATGCACCTTTTAAATTCATTTGCAGATTAGAAGGCTGTATTTTCATTTGCACTTTACTTTTACTGATACAGTTTATTTATTTAAGAAAAAAACATTATTTTGAATGTGTCCATTCCAAATAATGTGTCCAAGTTTTTCATCAGTTTTTTTGAGTCCCTCCTTTTTGTTGTTCTGCATGTTGTTGTTTGTGCTGGGTTATGTTTGAAAAATAGATCAATATCTTTGTGATGAGCACATGGTTCATGTCATTTGACACGGTTTAGGCCTGTTAAACTATAAGTAGATTAGATAACGTTATTGAATACAAATCAAATCAAGAGTAAGATAACCAATTCTGTCCTGAAAGGTTGGGCCCCGAGGTCAAAAAGGTTAAGAACCCCTGTGTTAGAGTGCTGCAGGTCATGTATGAGAGCTGCAAGACGGCGGTGAGGTGTGACGTAGGTGTGACAGAGGAGTTCAACGTGGAGGTGGGACTGCATCAAGGATCAGATATGAGACCCTTCCTGTTTGCTATGGTGATGGACAGATTGACAGATGAAGTCAGACAGGAGTCTCCATGGACCAGGATGTTTGCAGATGACATTGTGATCTGTAGTGAGAGCAGGGAGCAGGTGGAGGAAAATCTGGAGAGGTGGAGGTACGCACCGGAAAGAAGAGGGATGAAGATGAGCCGCAGTAAGACAGAGTACATGTGTGTGTGAATGAGAGGGACACAAGTGGAACAGTGAGGTTACAGGGAGAAAAGATCAAGAAGGTGGAGGATTTGAAGTACCTAAGGTCAACAGTCCAGAGCAACAGAGAGTGGAGAAGAGGTGAAGAAACGTGGGCAAGCAGGATGGAACGGCTGGAGAAAAGTGTCTCAGCAAGAATGAGAGGAAAGATGGACGTGACAGTGGTGAGACCAGAGATGCTGTACAGTTTGGAGACAGAGGCACTGAGGAAGAGACAGGAGGAAGAGGTAGAGGTAGCAGAAATGAAAATGTTGAGGTTCTCTTTGGGAGTGACAAGGATGGATAGGATCAGGAATTAGTTCATAAGAGGGACGACACATGTTAGATGTTTTGGAGATAAAGTCAGAGAGGCCAGACTGAGATGGTTTGGACATGTACAGAGGAGGGAGAGGGAATCTATTGGGAAAAGGATGCTAAGGTGGGAACAACCAGGCAAGGAGGCCTAGAGGAAGACTGAAGAGGAGATCTATGGATGTAGTGAAGGAGGATATGAGGTTAGCTGGTGGAAGAGGAGAGGATGCAGAGGATAGGGGTGGATGGAGACGGATGAATTACTGTGGCGACCCCTGAAGGGTTAACCCAGCCGGAAGGAAAAGAAGAACGGCAGGGGAACTAGTGTAAGTGAGGCTGTGCGCTATTCCGTCCACTAGATGTCAGTAGAGTGTCTCTAGTAAAGTAAAGATGCAGCGTCATCGTGTTGTCATGGTGATCGTCCCGCATATTTGGGTGTCTGTGCTTCCGTCAGTTCACCGCAAGGAGGCGATATTTTACCCACCTCAGGGACAAAAGAGGTCAACGTGAATTTCCGCCACAGCGATCTAATCTTTTATTTACACGGACTAAAATATACAAGTTTGAAAGAGACAATAACAAAACCAGAAATCATTTATTTAATTAAATGAAATAATAATAAATGTAATAATAATAAAATAATAATCATAATAATAATAATAACAATAAATTAAAACTACCATTGTCGTTGTTATTTGTAACGTGATTGTGAAAGATCTACTTAATGATAAATTGAGATTTAGTCAGAAATCAGTTTTAAACGATTTCAATAAAATGAAAAGCAGTGTGTCATAGGGACCAGTCTTCACAAAATAACTGAAATGTTCTTTAATTAATGTGCACACCCTTTAAATTTACAATTTGAGTTATCAGATGTCAAAGAGGAAAAAAACAAACTGTCCTCACAATTAAATACTGAGAATATGCAAAAATAAAAACTCTGCACGCAAAATATAGCAATTATATAACATGATGGTACTTTTATTATTATTAGGGTTACTTTTAAAAATCGGCAGATATGTAAACACTATTTTAGAACAGTATTTGTTTGGTAACCTGAGGATATTGATAGTTACTTTATTTGTTGTAATAATACAGTATTTGGATTGAAGCCTTGCTGATCACTTTTATCTCTTGATAATTGATTTGAAACATTTTCATTCTAACCTTGTAAGTTGAAGGAGTGCAGGTTCAGGCTTTTTCTGTTTGATCTGGTTGGAAACATTTCACACATTCAGATGTTAATAAATAAATAAATATCTTCTTCTTCTTCCTTTAATGTGTAGATATATATTTGATTATTTCTCAGATTTATTGGTTTATGAATCAATATTGTGCTGTGATATTGATTGATCATAAACAGCGTCAGTGTTGTGTTTACAGCTTGAACATGAAAGAAAGCAGGTGGAGCGTTGAAGCTTTAAACGTCTTTAAAAACGTCTTCTTGTCACTCTGTGTTTGCTGCCGGTCCAAAGGTTCGGTTCTGGTCCTGCTGAGTCCAGTTAAAGTTGCTAAAGTGCAGCCTGAGTGCAGAAGCTGATCTCCATGGTTGGAGCGGCGAGGCGTTTCAAACCTCCCTCTCAACAGGAAACCATCAAACAGCTTCAGCCGCTCAGCTGTCAATCACCAGCCGCAGCCTTATCTTTCCACCCGGGGGAAGTTTGAGGACCTGATAGAAAGCAGGTGGCCCTGGTCTGATCTCACAGCTCAGCAGAGCTTCAGAGCTTCACTCCACAAAATGTTTCTCCTGCCAGCCGCTGCTCTGTGTTCAGGTGAGTGTTTCCAGCCAATCAGCACCTGATGACTCAACCTGGAGACCCACTAAACTTCATTTATGGTCTCTACAGTGCTGGTTACCATGGCAGCACAGCTGATTCAGGACCAAGTGTCAGTGACCAGGAGAGCTGGAGAGAAAGTCTCCTTCAGCTGTGGAGGAACTGACCAGTGTGTTACCTATGTATGGTGGTACCAGAAGAGAGAGAAGGAAACATTCAGAGTGATTGTTGATATTGAAAAGAGCAATTGTAAAGTTGATTCACGTTACAACCATCCACAAAAAGATGATTTCACAGCTGTGAGAAATGGGACAAGAAGCTGTGAGCTGCAGATCAACAAAGTCAAACTCTCTCATTCAGCCACGTACTACTGTGGGTGTTGGAGTGAAGACCACAGTGAGCTGGGATCCCTGCAGGCTGTACAAAAACCAACTCACACACAAACAAACACACACACACACACACACGCTCGCGCACAGGCACAGGCACAGGCACACACACGCACACACACACACACACACACACACAAACACACACACAGGCACACACACACAGGCGCTCGCACACATACACACAGGCACACACACACACACACAGACACACACACACACACACAGGCACAAACACACAGGCGCTCCCACACATACACACAGGCACACACACACACACACACACAAACACACACACACACAGGCACACACATACACACACACACACACACACACACACACACACACACACACACACACACACACACACACACACACACAGACAAACACACACAGGCACAGGCACAGTAGTTTTACAAACACTGTCGAGACAAACACTCTCCTCCAGCTCTTTCAGAATAAAAGCCTGCAGCCTCACTCTGCTGGTGAGTGGAGTCGTCCTGAACACGTTCACTGACGTAGAGAAGAAGAAAGTGTGTGTCCCTCTGTCAGCAGGACATCACCATCACCTGCACCTGATGGTTTGTGACCCATAAACCAGAAGAAGGCTGAGACCAAGGCTGAAATCAAATTAGACAACAGAAGACAATGAGACAGTCATGATGATATGAAGCCTGAAGCTGAAACATGGAGCTGATGATGAAGATGAAGAGTTCAGACGTGTGCAGCTCAGCCGACTCCTTCAACATGCAGAGGTTTTGGTTACAGGATGTTTCACTGTGGAGACTTTGGCCGTGGCACTGCTCTGTATGTAACAGGTAAGATCATTATTGATTGTAAAGTTCCTCCCTTCTATAAAATGGCTGCTTTGACAGAATGTTTACGCTTAACTGGAAGAATTATGTTGAATGATTTTGTTTCTTCTGCATGAGAATAACATCATGAAGTCTTTACTTAAACTTGGGACCTGAGTTTGAGTCTGTAGCTCCCCTGAATGAGACCAGGAGGGAAATGACAGAGGAGTTATTGATCAGTATTCATCATTCTTCATCATTCTTCCTCATTTTCCTGCTCTGTTTGTCACTAAATCTGTGGTTGAAGTGAATTTCCATGATGAAGAGGATTCTATAGATCCATCCAGAGTGTTGATGAAGGTCTCAGTCTCAGTGCCATCATGATTTCATTTACTGCTTTGACTTGAATACAAACTGAGTCACTCATTAATGTTATGGATCATTTGATTGATCTGTTATTTCAATCAGAATCAGAATAGATTTGATTGCCAATTAAAAGGAATTGTTTGTGGTTATTGGTGCGATATAAAACACATAAGACAACAAGACAACAACTATGAAGAGAAACTGAAATAAATTAGAAAACAAACTAAATTAAATAAATGAACTAAATTGAATAAGATCCAACGTAAAGGACAGATCTACAGTATGAATGTAAACATGTCATATACAGTAAGATCAATATGAAACATACATTTAATTCATCTCAGAAAAAACAACAAGTTGTGTTTAATATAAAGAAACAAATGAAGATGTGAATAAATACAAGAATGAAATAAGAATGAGGCAGAAAGTCAGGAAATATAGAGAAAAGGATTCATGTGATGAAGATTTAGTTTCTCCTATATTTATCAATCCAATCTAATTCTTCCATAAATGCCGTCTCCACTTTATTAGCCCTCTGAATGTCCCTGGGGTCAAACTGTCCCCAAGGACCATACAATACTAAAAAGTTGATCAAATGTGTTTTCTGTAATCAAATGGTCTGAAATGTATAGGGGTTGTTTGATACGATGCTCTTCATGATTGGAAGAAATTTGAAGTCATTTGATTGAATTTTGGGTGTTTTATTGAATTTTTAACTCCTTTGCTCCTGGGGTGAAAATGGTGCCGAAGCACAAAGTTATGTTATGGAGCAAAAAGTCACAGCAGACTGCTCTCCAACACATCTGTTATCTTGGATGTTTGATGTGTGTGGTCAAGCAATGGTTATTTAATGATTGCACCACTAAATTAATTGAAAATGTATACTTTATGCTTCAAATAACAGTCAAACCATTTTGGGGTCAGTGTGACCCCAGAGGACAGTAGGTGTTAGTATTTGCTCTCAGTCCAAAATTAAAAAAATTCAAAAACGGCACCCTCACTTAACTTTGACAGATTCCACTCCGGTTCATGTCCAATAGTCAAGATCATATCAAATATTTAAAACATTTTTTTCCCATTTCTTAAACTCAAAAATAGGGTATATTGTATGTAAACAAGGCCTTTTGGCCCTAAATTCCAAAATAAATGGAAAAATGTGTGGTGATGCGTTGGACTGGAGTCAGACTAAAGCTGTGACACAAGAAAAATAGAAAATTGACACTTTATGGTTTAGATAACGGTCAAACATTTTGGGGTCAATTTCACCCCAGAGGGCCTTAGGTGTGTGTGTGTGTGTAACACGGGAGGACATTACAAGGGTTAGGTACATGTGCATGCAGGCCTGTAGGAACTTGCTCATGATTGGATCTGTCAATCATTCACCAAAGTGTTGAGAATGAGAAATGATGTTGACTGTGTGTTTGCTGTCTGCTGCCAAACCTCAGATGATTCTGTTGTGAGGCCCGTGGTGAGCGTTTACCCTGCAGTGCCCACGGCCCAGCTGCAGGGGAGGAGCACCCTGCTGTGTCTGGCCTCAGGCATGTCTCCTCCTCTGGTCCGCTTCTCCTGGAAAAGACAGAAGGAGAACGGCTCGCTGGAGGAGCTGCCCGCCGCCCAGGGAGGAGAGCAGCTGGAGCTCAGAGAGCCGGGCCGCAGCGCCGCCGTCAGGATCGTCCGGCAAGAGGCCGCCGCCTACCGGTACGTCTGCTACGTCCAGCACGAGGCCGGCACAGTGGAGGCACAGACGGCACAAGGTAACGAGCCCAGACAGACTGTGTGAGCCGCTGATTCACACAAGAGCTGAAGTCCAACATGTTCCCCCTGTTCCTGCTTCAGAGGTTCCTGCTTCAGAGCTTCCTGCTTCAGAGGTTCCTGCTTCAGAGGTTCCTGCTCCAGAGGCTCCTGCTTCAGTGGTTCCTGCTTCAGAGGTTCCTGCTTCAGAGGTTCCTCCTTCAGAGGTTCCTGCTCCAGAGGCTCCTGCTTCAGTGGTTCCTGCTTCAGAGGTTCCTGCTTCAGAGGTTCCTGCTAATACAACAGCGACTCACCCAGAGAGCCAGCAGACACATGAGGCCCAACCTGACCGTAAGACCGCCTGCTGCCCTCTGCACCAGCAGCTCACATGTTCCACTGCAACACACAGCCACATTGGAAAGACAAAGACAAAGGGCAGACACATTTGGCCTCAGTGTGAAATTAGAAAGTCTTCTAAAATGAGAGAATGAAGAAGAGTTCATCTGCAAGAACAGGATTATTACATTTCAATCCTGTTGTGCATTCATGTCAATCAAACTGTCCTGACCGGCTCTCTCCCTCTCTCAGTGACCTTGCAGTCAGAGTGCAGGGTGAAGCTGCTCTGTGTGCTGTACTCAGTGCTGGTGATGAAGAGCTTGGTGTACTGCTGTGGAGTCTCTCTGCTGCTGATCCTCACAGGCCAGCAGTCGTCCAGCAGGCTCACACACGCTGGCTGACTGACTGTTCTCCAGCTGGGTTCCCGTCTGTCTGACAGACCTCCGCCCTGAACCCACAGAGCCTGACGGCAGACCTGAGCCGTCCATCTAGTCCACATGTTTGATGTGCTGGGAAGCTTCAGCAATAAATTCCTTCACATACAAAAACGTCCCATGGATTTTGTTCCCCACTCTTTAATGTCATATTGTTTGATGGTTAGTGTTGTTTGCTTTGTTGTTGTTGTTCCTGATCTTCCTCCTGATCCCATCATGAGGATGAATTGAGGCCTGGATCTCAACTTCCTTCAGTTCAATCATTCAAACTTCATTAAATTAAAGTTGTATTTCTCATAACTGCACAGCCAATCAGAGTGGTTGTAAAGCCTGGAGCTTCCTGTGCTGCGGCGTTCACACTGTGAGAGTTTGTGCTCTGCAGCTTTCACACTGATGCTGCTGTGGTTTAGAGTCGATGGTTCTAAACCACAGAATGCTTCCAGGAAATCCTCCTTTAATACTGCAGCTTCTTCATCTGTGACCCAAACCTGCAGCAACAACAACTCAGACAGAAGAAGAGAAGAAGAGACAGAGACACAAAGACCCTGCAGAGAGCAAACGCTCACATTACAAATGATTAAAGACTACATTTATGACTTTATACTTGAATAAACAACACAACTCCAGAGCTCAATGACACACACACACACACAAACACACACACACACACACACACACACACACACACACACACACACACACACACAAACACACACACACACACACACACACACAAACACACACACACAGACGCACACACACACACACACACACACACAGAGACACACCCACACACACACACAGACACACCCACACACACACACACACACACACACACACACACACACACACACACACATACACACACACCCACACCCACACCCACACACAACCACACACACACACACACACACACACACACACACACACACACACACGAGCAGCCTAATCTACAGCTCATCTATCAATCATCTCCTATAGATGTCACATTGGTAGATGCGGTTTCAGCTGCAGCAGTTTCCTGACTCATCTCAAGTAAACACACACACACACACACACACACACACACACACACACACACACACATACACACACACACACACACACACACACACACACACACACACACACACACACAAAGTTTAACACTGTAGGTTTACACAAGCAACTTCCTGTGATATTCAACATTTGATTGTTTGTCTTTGTGTTACCGTGGTTGCTGGGCCGGGTCTCTTCCTCATGGAGTCAAAGCTGTGGCAGAAGGCTGAGGACTCTGAAATCCTTAACGGACTGTAGTGTCTACACAGGTCTATAGAAAGTGTGGTATTGTGGAATGTGTAGGAGAAGAGACCTCTGAGTCAAATTTAGAGGTCCATAGACAATGGGTCAGGGTTTAGGGCTCCATATAGAATAGGATACAGAGGTCTTACATAGTTTCACAAGAACAAGCATGGTATAAAAAGGAGCAATACAAGCAAGACAGTGTCAGCGGAGACTTCTTCTTCGTCTTCACATCATCGCCATGGAATGAACAACAGGACCGAACCATGTGCTGCGTGTGGCGGGGGGGTTCAGGTTGAGCTTCTGTTGTCTTGTATGGAGTTGGTGTCCATCTTTCAACCTCTTGTGTGTGATTTGGTTTGCTTGGGTTCCCTCATGGGTCAGTTAGCATCTTGTTCTGTTGCGGTTCTGTTGAACACCTGGCTTGGTGCCGATCCGGGAAGATCCGGCTCACATTTATGTCACGATCCACACTCAAAGGCTGTAATGAGGTCCAGATCCAGATCCATTTAAAGATACGCCTTCTTACCACAAATACAGAAATACATCTCCTATTATTCAGGTGATTTATTGTTTTTGCACACTTGTATTATCAAATCAGGACTAAATGAGTCTGGACTCGGTCTTGCTCTTCTAGTTTTGTGTGTGAACGTTCATAATCCTCCTTTTAGAGACGTTCAGTGATGGAATCTTCACAAATAAGAGCATTTTAAAAACACAAACTCTTCTTCTTGTTTCCAATAAACGACTGAACTCAAATTTGAACCTGGAAGAACTCAGGAAGAACAACAACAACAAGGCAAACAACACTAACCATCAAACAATATGACATTAAAGAGTGGGGAACAAAATCCATGGGACGTTTTTGTATGTGAAGGAATTTATTGCTGAAGCTTCCCAGCACATCAAACATGTGGACTAGATGGACGGCTCAGGTCTGCCGTCAGGCTCTGTGGGTTCAGGGCGGAGGTCTGTCAGACAGACGGGAACCCAGCTGGAGAACAGTCAGTCAGCGTGTGTGAGCCTGCTGGACGACTGCTGGCCTGTGAGGATCAGCAGCAGAGAGACTCCACAGCAGTACACCAAGCTCTTCATCACCAGCACTGAGTACAGCACACAGAGCAGCTTCACCCTGCACTCTGACTGCAAGGTCACTGAGAGAGGGAGAGAGCCAAGGACAGTTTGATTGACATGAATGCACAACAGGATTGAAATGTAATAATCCTGTTCTTGCAGATGAACTCTTCTTCATTCTCTCATTTTAGAAGACTTTCTAATTTCACACTGAGGCCAAATGTGGCTGCCCTTTGTCTTTGTCTTTCCAATGTGGCTGTGTGTTGCAGTGGAACATGTGAGCTGCTGGTGCAGAGGGCAGCAGGCGGTCTTACGGTCAGGTTGGGCCTCATGTGTCTGCTGGCTCTCTGGGTGAGTCGCTGTTGTATTAGCAGGAACCTCTGAAGCAGGAAGCTCTGAAGCAGGAACCACTGAAGCAGGAGCCTCTGGAGCAGGAACCTCTGAAGCAGGAACCTCTGAAGCAGGAACCTCTGAAGCAGGAACAGGGGGAACATGTTGGACTGCAGCTCTTGTGTGAATCAGCGGCTCACACAGTCTGTCTGGGCTGGT
Source organism: Genypterus blacodes (assembly GCF_046128005.1). Classification (NCBI taxonomy): domain Eukaryota; kingdom Metazoa; phylum Chordata; class Actinopteri; order Ophidiiformes; family Ophidiidae; genus Genypterus; species Genypterus blacodes. Next base: position 74,602 of record NW_027467112.1, read on the forward strand.
TACCTTGTGCCGTCTGTGCCTCCACTGTGCCGGCCTCGTGCTGGACGTAGCAGACGTACCGGTAGGCGGCGGCCTCTTGCCGGACGATCCTGACGGCGGCGCTGCGGCCCGGCTCTCTGAGCTCCAGCTGCTCTCCTCCCCGGGCGGCGGGCAGCTCCTCCAGCGAGCCGTTCTCCTTCTGTCTTTTCCAGGAGAAGCGGACCAGAGGAGGAGACATGCCTGAGGCCAGACACAGCAGGGTGCTCCTCCCCTGCAGCTGGGCCGTGGGCACTGCAGGGTAAACGCTCACCACGGGCCTCACAACAGAATCATCTGAGGTTTGGCAGCAGACAGCAAACACACAGTCAACATCATTTCTCATTCTCAACACTTTGGTGAATGATTGACAGATCCAATCAT
>NW_027467112.1:80000-117500 GCF_046128005.1 Genypterus blacodes
GGTTGTATGAATGTGGGGTTGGGTGGGGTTTCGGGGTGGGACGCCGTCTCTCTTTCCTTTCCTGTTTGTTTCTCCCCTATCTCTCTCTCTCTCTATCACAACCTATGATGCGATTTGTTCTAGCCTACATTGCTGTTTGACATCATCCTGTAAGTTCTGTATGTACCCTATGACATCATTGCAACTCCAGCCCACTTGTGCTCACACTGTACCTCAGGGTCTATGTATAAAGATCAACAACAATAGTAGGGATAACACAGCCTTCCTCCCTTCTCTCTCCCTCCTCTTTCCCCTCTTTCTCTATAAAAAATCATCTCCAAAATACCCTACACCTGTCTGCACAATGTCATGAACAATATCTGCTTCAATAACAACAAATAGCAAAAAGAAAAGAGACGATCAGGGCCGATCAGCTGTTCATTCGTTCATTCAACCCTATGACGTCATACACGCGACGTAGCAGGACCGCGGCAGGTGTCTAACCATGCGAAATGAAATGGACACACTTGCCGTGGCGTTTATGAATGATATTAGGCCGGCCACAACTAAGACCAAAGCCCGAAACAGACTCAGATCAACGCTGGAGGCAACTCTGAGAGTTTGCCTTTCCTCCATTCCACCTAGACTAGATCTGATCATGTCTGAGCTGTGTAAGAAGTAAAAAAATGGAGTTGTGGCTGTTATTTTTCATTTGTCACTGTTATGAAGAGCAAGTTCGGCCTCTGCCATGCACCTTTTAAATTCATTTGCAGATTAGAAGGCTGTATTTTCATTTGCACTTTACTTTTACTGATACAGTTTATTTATTTGAGAAAAAAACATTATTTTGAATGTGTCCATTCCAAATAATGTGTCCAAGTTTTTTCATCAGTTTTTTTGAGTCCCTCCTCTTTGTTGTTCTGCATGTTGTTGTTTGTGCTGGGTTATGTTTGAAAAATAGATCAATATCTTTGTGATGAGCACATGGTTCATGTCATTTGACACGCTTTAGGCCTGTTAAACTATAAGTAGATTAGATAACGTTATTGAATACAAATCAAATCAAGAGTAAGATAACCAATTCTGTCCTGAAAGGTTGGGCCCCGAGGTCAAAAAGGTTAAGAACCCCTGTGTTAGAGTGCTGCAGGTCATGTATGAGAGCTGCAAGACGGCGGTGAGGTGTGACGTAGGTGTGACAGAGGAGTTCAACGTGGAGGTGGGACTGCATCAAGGATCAGATATGAGACCCTTCCTGTTTGCTATGGTGATGGACAGATTGACAGATGAAGTCAGACAGGAGTCTCCATGGACCAGGATGTTTGCAGATGACATTGTGATCTGTAGTGAGAGCAGGGAGCAGGTGGAGGAAAATCTGGAGAGGTGGAGGTACGCACCGGAAAGAAGAGGGATGAAGATGAGCCGCAGTAAGACAGAGTACATGTGTGTGTGAATGAGAGGGACACAAGTGGAACAGTGAGGTTACAGGGAGAAAAGATCAAGAAGGTGGAGGATTTGAAGAACCTAAGGTCAACAGTCCAGAGCAACAGAGAGTGGAGAAGAGGTGAAGAAACGTGGGCAAGCAGGATGGAACGGCTGGAGAAAAGTGTCAGGAGTGATGTGTGACAAAAGAGTCTCAGCAAGAATGAGAGGAAAGATGGACGTGACAGTGGTGAGACCAGAGATGCTGTACAGTTTGGAGACAGAGGCACTGAGGAAGAGACAGGAGGAAGAGGTAGAGGTAGCAGAAATGAAAATGTTGAGGTTCTCTTTGGGAGTGACAAGGATGGATAGGATCAGGAATGAGTTCATAAGAGGGACGACACATGTTAGATGTTTTGGAGATAAAGTCAGAGAGGCCAGACTGAGATGGTTTGGACATGTACAGAGGAGGGAGAGGGAATCTATTGGGAAAAGGATGCTAAGGTGGGAACAACCAGGCAAGGAGGCCTAGAGGAAGACTGAAGAGGAGAAGGAGATCTATGGATGTAGTGAAGGAGGATATGAGGTTAGCTGGTGGAAGAGGAGAGGATGCAGAGGATAGGGGTGGATGGAGACGGATGACTTACTGTGGCGACCCCTGAAGGGTTAACCCGGCCGGAAGGAAAAGAAGAACGGCAGGGGAACTAGTGTAAGTGAGGCTGTGCGCTATTCCGTCCACTAGATGTCAGTAGAGTGTCTCTAGTAAAGTAAAGATGCAGCGTCATCGTGTTGTCATGGTGATCGTCCCGCATATTTGGGTGTCTGTGCTTCCGTCAGTTCACCACAAGGAGGCGATATTTTACCCACCTCAGGGACAAAAGAAGTCAACGTGAATTTCCGCCACAGCGATCTAATCTTTTATTTACACGGACTTAAATATACAAGTTTGAAAGAGACAATAATAAAACCAGAAATCATTTATTTAATTAAATGAAAACTACCATTGTCGTTGTTATTTGTAACGTGATTGTGAAAAATCTACTTTATGATAAATTGAGATTTAGTCAGAAATCAGTTTTAAACGATTTCAATAAAATGAAAAGCAGTGTGTCATAGGGACCAGTCTTCACAAAATAACTGAAATGTTCTTTAATTAATGTGCACACCCTTTAAATTTACTATTTGAGTTATCAGATGTGAAAGAGGAAAAAAACAAACTGTCATCACAATTAAATACTGAGAATATGCAAAAAAAAAACTCTGCACGCAAAATATAGCAATTGTATAACATGATGGTACTTTTATTATTATTGGGGTTACTTTTAAAAATCGGCAGATATGTAAACACTATTTTAGAACAGTATTTGTTTGGTAACCTGAGGATATTGATAGTTACTTTATTTGTTGTAATAATACAGTATTTGGATTGAAGCCTTGCTGATCACTTTTATGTCTTGATAATTGATTTGAAACATTTTCATTCTAACCTTGTAAGTTGAAGGAGTGCAGGTTCAGGCTTTTTCTGTTTGATCTGGTTGGAAACATTTCACACATTCAGATGTTAATAAATAAATAAATATCTTCTTCTTCTTCTTCTTTTAATGTTTAGATATATATTTGATTATTTCTCAGATTTATTGGTTTATGAATCAATATTGTGCTGTGATATTGATTGATCATAAACAGCGTCAGTGTTGTGTTTACAGCTTGAACATGAAAGAAAGCAGGTGGAGCGTTGAAGCTTTAAACGTCTTTAAAAACGTCTTCTTGTCACTCTGTGTTTGCTGCCGGTCCAAAGGTTCGGTTCTGGTCCTGCTGAGTCCAGTTAAAGTTGCTAAAGTGCAGCCTGAGTGCAGAAGCTGATCTCCATGGTTGGAGCGGCGAGGCGTTTCAAACCTCCCTCTCAACAGGAAACCATCAAACAGCTTCAGCCGCTCAGCTGTCAATCACCAGCCGCAGCCTTATCTTTCCACCCGGGGGAAGTTTGAGGACCTGATAGAAAGCAGGTGGCCCTGGTCTGATCTCACAGCTCAGCAGAGCTTCAGAGCTTCACTCCACAAAATGTTTCTCCTGCCAGCCGCTGCTCTGTGTTCAGGTGAGTGTTTCCAGCCAATCAGCACCTGATGACTCAACCTGGAGACCCACTAAACTTCATTTATGGTCTCTACAGTGCTGGTTACCATGGCAGCACAGCCAATTCAGGACCAAGTGTCAGTGACCAGGAGAGCTGGAGAGGAAGTCTCCTTCAGCTGTGGAGGAACTGACCTGTGTGTTAGAGACTATGTATTTTGGTACCAGAAGAGAGAGAAGGAAACATTCAGAGTGATTCTTTATATAAGATTGAGCAATTGTGAAGTTTATTCAGGTTCCAACCATCCACAAAAAGATGATTTCACAGCTGTGAGTCATGGGACAAGAAGCTGTGAGCTGCAGATCAACGAAGTCAAACTCTCTCATTCAGCCACGTACTACTGTGAGTGTTGGAGTGGAGACCACAGTGAGCTGGGATCCCTGCAGGCTGTACAAAAACCAACTCACACACACACACACACACACGCACAGGCACAGGCACACACACACAGGCACACACACACATACACAGGCACAAACACACAGGAGTGCGCACACATACACACAGGCACACACACACACAAACACACAAACACACACATAGGCACACACACATACACAGGCACAAAGACACAGGCTCACAAACACAGGCACAAATACACACACACACAGGGACACACACACACGCACACACACACACACGCATACATACACACACACACAGGCACAGGCACAGGCACACACACACACACACACACAGACACACACACACACACAGGCACAGTAGTTTTACAAACACTGTCGAGACAAACACTCTTCTCCAGCTCTTTCAGAATAAAAGCCTGCAGCCTCACTCTGCTGGTGAGTGGAGTCGTCCTGAACACGTTCACTGACGTAGAGAAGAAGAAAGTGTGTGTCCCTCTGTCAGCAGGACATCACCATCACCTGCACCTGATGGTTTGTGACCCATAAACCAGAAGAAGGCTGAGACCAAGGCTGAAATCAAATTAGACAACAGAAGACAATGAGACAGTCATGATGATATGAAGCCTGAAGCTGAAACATGGAGCTGATGATGAAGATGAAGAGTTCAGACGTGTGCAGCTCAGCCGACTCCTTCAACATGCAGAGGTTTTGGTTACAGGATGTTTCACTGTGGAGACCTCTTTGGCCGTGGCACTGCTCTGTATGTAACAGGTAAGATCATTATTGATTGTAAAGTTCCTCCCTTCTATAAAATGGCTGCTTTGACAGAATGTTTACGCTTAACTGGAAGAATTATGTTGAATGATTTTGTTTCTTCTGCATGAGAATAACATCATGAAGTCTTTACTTAAACTTGGGACCTGAGTTTGAGTCTGTAGCTCCCCTGAATGAGACCAGGAGGGAAATGACAGAGGAGTTATTGATCAGTATTCATCATTCTTCATCATTCTTCCTCATTTTCCTGCTCTGTTTGTCACTAAATCTGTGGTTGAAGTGAATTTCCATGATGAAGAGGATTCTATAGATCCATCCAGAGTGTTGATGAAGGTCTCAGTCTCAGTGCCATCATGATTTCATTTACTGCTTTGACTTGAATACAAACTGAGTCACTTATTAATGTTATGGATCATTCGATTGATCTGTTATTTCAATCAGAATCAGAATAGATTTGATTGCCAATTAAAAGGAATTGTTTGTGGTTATTGGTGCGATATAAAACACATAAGACAACAAGACAACAACTATGAAGAGAAACTGAAATAAATTAGAAAACAAACTAAATTAAATAAATGAACTAAATTGAATAAGATCCAACGTAAAGGACAGATCTACAGTATGAATGTAAACATGTCATATACAGTAAGATCAATATGAAACATACATTTAATTCATTGGAGAAAAAAACAACAAGTTATGTTTAATATAAAGAAACAAATGAAGATGTGAATAAATACAAGAATGAAATAAGAATGAGGCAGAAAGTCAGGAAATATAGAGAAAAGGATTCATGTGATGAAGATTTAGTTTCTCCTATATTTATCAATCCAATCTAATTCTTCCATAAATGCCGTCTCCACTTTATTAGCCCTCTGAATGTCCCTGGGGTCAAACTGTCCCCAAGGACCATACAATACTAAAAAGTTGATAAAATGTGTTTTCTGTAATCAAATGCTCTGAAATGTATAGGGGTTGTTTGATACGATGCTCTTCATGATTGGAAGAAATTTGAAGTCATTTGATTGAATTTTGGGTGTTTTATTGAATTTTTAACTCCTTTGCTCCTGGGGTGAAAATGGTGCCGAAGCACAAAGTTATGTTATGGAGCAAAAAGTCACAGCAGACTGCTCTCCAACACATCTGTTATCTTGGATGTTTGATGTGTGTGGTCAAGCAATGGTTATTTAATGATTGCACCACTAAATTAATTGAAAATGTATACTTTATGCTTCAAATAACAGTCAAACCATTTTGGGGTCAGTGTGACCCCAGAGGACAGTAGGTGTTAGTATTTGCTCTCAGTCCAAAATTCAAAAAATTCAAAAACGGCACCCTCACTTAACTTTGACAGATTCCACTCCGGTTCATGTCCAATAGTCAAGATCATATCAAATATTTAAAACATTTTTTTCCCATTTCTTAAACTCAAAAATAGGGTATATTGAATGTAAACAAGGCCTTTTGGCCCTAAATTCCAAAATAAATGGAAAAAATGTGTGGTGATGCGTTGGACTGGAGTCAGACTAAAGCTGTGATACAAGAAATTGAAAATCTACACTTTATGGTTGAGATAACGGTCAAACAATTTGGGGTCAATTTCACCCCAGAGGGCCTTAGGTGTGTGTGTGTGTAACATGGGAGGACATTACAAGGGTTAGGTACATGTGCATGCAGGCCTGTAGGAACTTGCTCATGATTGGATCTGTCAATCATTCACCAAAGTGTTGAAATGAGAATGAAGTTAAACTGCAGCGTCCAACTGTGAACAAAGCTCCTCTACCTTCCTGAGTAAAGTCCCACAGGAGCAGACGTACATGAGAGAGACCTGGATGCTTTCTGCTCATCTGCTAAAGAACTAAAGAAAGGTGTCCATGCTGATCAGACTGGAGCTGCTTGGGTTCATGCATCTGTCACACTTAAGGGGGACTTGGACTCCTGATGTAAATATATTTGATGGATCATCTCTCAGGGTCTTTATAGGAGAACGCAGGTCTCAAATGTCCTCGGAGACCATTCCTGCTGTCCTCAGCAGGATCACACTGAGTGCACTTCAGGCCTGTAAGCTGCTGTGTGTTGACTGTGTGTTTGCTGTCTGCTGCCAAACCTCAGATGATTCTGTTGTGAGGCCCGTGGTGAGCGTTTACCCTGCAGTGCCCACGGCCCAGCTGCAGGGGAGGAGCACCCTGCTGTGTCTGGCCTCAGGCATGTCTCCTCCTCTGGTCCGCTTCTCCTGGAAAAGACAGAAGGAGAACGGCGCGCTGGAGGAGCTGCCCGCCGCCCAGGGAGGAGAGCAGATGGAGCTCAGAGAGCCGGGCCGCAGCGCCGCCGTCAGGATCGTCCGGCAAGAGGCCGCCGCCTACCGGTACGTCTGCTACGTCCAGCACGAGGCCGGCACAGTGGAGGCACAGACGGCACAAGGTAACGAGCCCAGACAGACTGTGTGAGCCGCTGATTCACACAAGAGCTGAAGTCTAACATGTTCCCCCTGTTCCTGCTTCAGAGGTTCCTGCTGTCCTTGGCTCTCTCCCTCTGACCTTGCAGTCAGAGTGCAGGGTGAAGCTGCTCTGTGTGCTGTACTCAGTGCTGGAGATGAAGAGCTTGGTGTACTGCTGTGGAGTCTCTCTGCTGCTGATCCTCACAGGCCAGCAGTCGTCCAGCAGGCTCACACACGCTGACTGACTGTTCTCCAGCTGTGTTCCCGTCTGTCTGACAGACCTCCGCCCTGAACCCACAGAGCCTGACGGCAGACCTGAGCCGTCCATCTAGTCCACATGTTTGATGTGCTGGGAAGCTTCAGCAATAAATTCCTTCACATACAAAAACGTGCCATGGATTTTGTTCCCCACTCTTTAATGTCATATTGTTTGATGGTTAGTGTTGTTTGCCTTGTTGTTGTTGTTCTTCCTGAGTTCTTCCAGGTTCAAATTTGAGTTCAGCCGTTTATTGGAAACAAGAAGAAGAGTTTGTGTTTTTAAAATGCTCTTATTTGTGAAGATTCCATCACTGAACGTCTCTAAAAGGAGGATTATGAACGTTCACACACAAAACTAGAAGAGCAAGACCGAGTCCAGACTCATTTAGTCCTGATTTGATCATACAAGTGTGCAAAAACAATAAATCACCTGAATAATAGGAGATGTATTTCTGTATTTGTGGTAAGAAGGCGTATCTTTAAATGGATCTGGATCTGGACCTCATTACAGCCTTTGAGTGTGGATCGTGACATAAATGTGAGCCGGATCTTCCCGGATCGGCACCAAGCCAGGTGTTCAACAGAACCGCAACAGAACAAGATGCTAACTGACACATGAGGGAACCCAAGCAAACCAAATCACACACAAGAGGTTGAAAGATGGACACCAACTCCATACAAGACAACAGAAGCTCAACCTGAACCCCCCCGCCACACGCAGCACATGGTTCGGTCCTGTTGTTCATTCCATGGCGATGATGTGAAGACGAAGAAGAAGTCTCCGCTGACACTGTCTTGCTTGTATTGCTCCTTTTTATACCATGCTTGTTCTTGTGAAACTATGTAAGACCTCTGTATCCTATTCTATATGGAGCCCTAAACCCTGACCCATTGTCTATGGACCTCTAAATTTGACTCAGAGGTCTCTTCTCCTACACATTCCACAATACCACACTTTCTATAGACCTGTGTAGACACTACAGTCCGTTAAGGATTTCAGAGTCCTCAGCCTTCTGCCACAGCTTTGACTCCATGAGGAAGAGACCCGGCCCAGCAACCACGGTAACACAAAGACAAACAATCAAATGTTGAATATCACAGGAAGTTGCTTGTGTAAACCTACAGTGTTAAACTTTGTGTGTGTGTGTGTGTGTGTGTGTGTGTGTTTGTGTGTGTGTGTGTGTGTGTGGGTGTGTGGGTGTGTGGGTGTGTTTGTGTGTGTGTGTGTGTGTGTGTGTGTGTGTGTGTGTGTGTGTGTGTGTTTACTTGAGATGAGTCAGGAAACTGCTGCAGCTGAAACCGCATCTACCAATGTGACATCTATAGGAGATGATTGATAGATGAGCTGTAGATTAGGCTGCTTGTGTGTGTGTGTGTGTGTGTGTGTGTGTGTGTGTGTGTGTGTGTGTGTGTGTGTGTGTGTGTGTGTGTGTGTGTGTCTGTGTGTGTTTGTGTGTGTGTGTGTCATTGAGCTCTGGAGTTGTGTTGTTTATTCAAGTATAAAGTCATAAATGTAGTCTTTAATCATTTGTAATGTGAGCGTTTGCTCTCTGCAGGGTCTTTGTGTCTCTGTCTCTTCTTCTCTTCTTCTGTCTGAGTTGTTGTTGCTGCAGGTTTGGGTCACAGATGAAGAAGCTGCAGTATTAAAGGAGGATTTCCTGGAAGCATTCTGTGGTTTAGAACCATCGACTCTAAACCACAGCAGCATCAGTGTGAAAGCTGCAGAGCACAAACTCTCACAGTGTGAACGCCGCAGCACAGGAAGCTCCAGGCTTTACAACCACTCTGATTGGCTGTGCAGTTATGAGAAATACAACCTTAATTTAATGAAGTTTGAATGATTGAACTGAAGGAAGTTGAGATCCAGGCCTCAATTCATCCTCATGATGGGATCAGGAGGAAGATCAGGAACAACAACAACAAAGCAAACAACACTAACCATCAAACAATATGACATTAAAGAGTGGGGAACAAAATCCATGGGACGTTTTTGTATGTGAAGGAATTTATTGCTGAAGCTTCCCAGCACATCAAACATGTGGACTAGATGGACGGCTCAGGTCTGCCGTCAGGCTCTGTGGGTTCAGGGCGGAGGTCTGTCAGACAGACGGGAACCCAGCTGGAGAACAGTCAGTCAGCGTGTGTGAGCCTGCTGGACGACTGCTGGCCTGTGAGGATCAGCAGCAGAGAGACTCCACAGCAGTACACCAAGCTCTTCATCACCAGCACTGAGTACAGCACACAGAGCAGCTTCACCCTGCACTCTGACTGCAAGGTCACTGAGAGAGGGAGAGAGCCGGTCAGGACAGTTTGATTGACATGAATGCACAACAGGATTGAAATGTAATAATCCTGTTCTTGCAGATGAACTCTTCTTCATTCTCTCATTTTAGAAGACTTTCTAATTTCACACTGAGGCCAAATGTGGCTGCCCTTTGTCTTTGTCTTTCCAATGTGGCTGTGTGTTGCAGTGGAACATGTGAGCTGCTGGTGCAGAGGGCAGCAGGCGGTCTTACGGTCAGGTTGGGCCTCATGTGTCTGCTGGCTCTCTGGGTGAGTCGCTGTTGTATTAGCAGGAAGCTCTGAAGCAGGAACCTCTGAAGCAGGAACCACTGAAGCAGGAGCCTCTGGAGCAGGAACCTCTGAAGGAGGAACCTCTGAAGCAGGAACCTCTGAAGCAGGAACCACTGAAGCAGGAAGCTCTGAAGCAGGAACCTCTGAAGCAGGAACAGGGGGAACATGTTGGACTTCAGCTCTTGTGTGAATCAGCGGCTCACACAGTCTGTCTGGGCTCGTTACCTTGTGCCGTCTGTGCCTCCACTGTGCCGGCCTCGTGCTGGACGTAGCAGACGTACCGGTAGGCGGCGGCCTCTTGCCGGACGATCCTGACGGCGGCGCTGCGGCCCGGCTCTCTGAGCTCCAGCTGCTCTCCTCCCTGGGCGGCGGGCAGCTCCTCCAGCGAGCCGTTCTCCTTCTGTCTTTTCCAGGAGAAGCGGACCAGAGGAGGAGACATGCCTGAGGCCAGACACAGCAGGGTGCTCCTCCCCTGCAGCTGGGCCGTGGGCACTGCAGGGTAAACACTCACCACGGGCCTCACAACAGAATCATCTGAGGTTTGGCAGCAGACAGCAAACACACAGTCAACATCATTTCTCATTCTCAACACTTTGGTGAATGATTGACAGATCCAATCATGAGCAAGTTCCTACAGGCCTGCATGCACATGTACCTAACCCTTGTAATGTCCTCCCGTGTTACACACACACACCTAAGGCCCTCTGAGGTGAAATTGACCCCAAATAGTTTGACCGTTATCTAAACCAAAAAGTGTAAATTTTCATTTTTTGTGTCACAGCTTTAGTCTGACTCCAGTCCAACGCATCACCACAATTCAAGAGCAAAGGAGTTCAAAATTCAATAAAACACCCAAAATTCAATCAAATGACTTCAAATTTCTTCCAATCATGAAGAGCATCGTATCAAACAACCCCTATACATTTCAGACCATTTGATTACAGAAAACACATTTTATCAACTTTTTAGTATTGTATGGTCCTTGGGGACAGTTTGACCCCAGGGACATTCAGAGGGCTAATAAAGTGGAGACGGCATTTATGGAAGAATTAGATTGGATTGATAAATATAGGAGAAACTAAATCTTCATCACATGAATCCTTTTCTCTATATTTCCTGACTTTCTGCCTCATTCTTATTTCATTCTTGTATTTATTCACATCTTCATTTGTTTCTTTATATTAAACACAACTTGTTGTTTTTTTCTCCAATGAATTAAATGTATGTTTCATATTGATCTTACTGTAGATGACATGTTTACATTCATACTGTAGATCTGTCCTTTACGTTGGATCTTATTCAATTTAGTTCATTTTCTTAATTTCTCGTGTTTTTCTAATTTATTTCAGTTTCTCTTCATAGTTGTTGTCTTGTTGTCTTATGTGTTTTATATCACACCAATAACCGCAAACAATTCCTTTTAATTGGCAATCAAATCTATTCTGATTCTGATTGAAATAACAGATCAATCAAATGATCCATAACATTAATGAGTGACTCAGTTTGTATTCAAGTCAAAGCAGTAAATGAAATCATGATGGCACTGAGACTGAGACCTTCATCAACACTCTGGATGGATCTATAGAATCCTCTTCATCATGGAAATTCACTTCAACCACAGATTTAGTGACAAACAGAGCAGGAAAATGAGGAAGAATGATGAAGAATGATGAATACTGATCAATAACTCCTCTGTCATTTCCCTCCTGGTCTCATTCAGGGGAGTTACAGACTCAAACTCAGGTCCCAAGTTTAAGTAAAGACTTCATGATGTTATTCTCATGCAGAAGAAACAAAATCATTCAACATAATTCTTCCAGTTGAGCGTAAACATTCTGTCAAAGCAGCCATTTTATAGAAGGGAGGAACTTTACAATCAATAATGATCTTACCTGTTACATACAGAGCAGTGCCACGGCCGAAGATGAAGAACTCTCCACAGTGAAACATCCTGTAACCAAAACCTCTGCATGTTGAAGGAGTCGGCTGAGCTGCACACGTCTGAACTCTTCATCTTCATCATCAGCTCCATGTTTCAGCTTCAGGCTTCATATCATCATGACTGTCTCATTGTCTTCTGTTGTCTAATTTGATTTCAGCCTTGGTCTCAGCCTTCTTCTGGTTTATGGGTCACAAACCATCAGGTGCAGGTGATGGTGATGTCCTGCTGACAGAGGGACACACACTTTCTTCTTCTCTACGTCAGTGAACGTGTTCAGGACGACTCCACTCACCAGCAGAGTGAGGCTGCAGGCTTTTATTCTGAAAGAGCTGGAGGAGAGTGTTTGTCTCTACAGTGTTTGTACTGTGCCTGTGTGTGTGTGTGTGTGTGTGTGTGTGTGTGCCTGTGTGTGTGTGTGTGTGCGCCTGTGTGTTTGTGCCTGTGTGTATGTGTGTGTGCTTGTGTGTGTGTTTGTGTGTGTGTGTGTGTGTGTGTATGTGTGTGCCTGTGTGTTTGTGTGTGCGCCTGTGTATGTGTGTGTGTGCCTGTGTGTGTGTTTGTGTGTGTGTGTTTTCCTGTGTGTGCATGTGTTTGTGTGTGCCTGCCTGTGTGTGCGTGTGCGTGTGCCTGTGCTATGTGTGTGTGTGTGTGTGTGACTTGGTTTTTGTACAGCCTGCAGGGATCCCAGCTCACTGTGGTCTCCTTCTCCCCAACACACACAGTAGTACGCGGCTGAATGAGAGAGTTTGACTTTGTTGATCTGCAGCTCACAGCTTCTTGTCCCATTACACACAGCTGTGAAATCATCTTCTTGTGGATGGTTGGAACCTGAAATAACTTCACCATCGCTCATATCAATAAAAAGAATCAGTCTGAATGTTTCCTTCTCTCTCTTCTGGTACCACAATACATAGTCATCACACTGGTCAGTTCCTCCACAGCTGAAGGAGACTTCCTCTCCAGCTCTCCTGGTCACTGACACTTGGTCCTGAATCAGCTGTGCTGCCATGGTAACCAGCACTGTAGAGACCATAAATGAAGTTTAGTGGGTCTCCAGGTTGAGTCATCAGGTGCTGATTGGCTGGAAACACTCACCTGAACACAGAGCAGCGGCTGGCAGGAGAAACATTTTGTGGAGTGAAGCTCTGAAGCTCTGCTGAGCTGTGAGATCAGACCAGGGCCACCTGCTTTCTATCAGGTCCTCAAACTTCCCCCGGGTGGAAAGATAAGGCTGCGGCTGGTGATTGACAGCTGAGCGGCTGAAGCTGTTTGATGGTTTCCTGTTGAGAGGGAGGTTTGAAACGCCTCGCCGCTCCAACCATGGAGATCAGCTTCTGCACTCAGGCTGCACTTTAGCAACTTCAACTGGACTCAGCAGGACCAGAACCGAACCTTTGGACCGGCAGCAAACACAGAGTGACAAGAAGATGTTTTTAAAGACGTTTAAAGCTTCAACGCTCCACCTGCTTTCTTTCATGTTCAAGCTGTAAACACAACACTGACGCTGTTTATGATCAATCAATATCACAGCACAATATTGATTCATAAACCAATAAATCAGAGAAATAATCAAATATATATCTAAACATTAAAGGAAGAAGAAGAAGATATTCATTTATTTATTAACATCTGAATGTGTGAAATGTTTCCAACCAGATCAAACAGAAAAAGCCTGAACCTGCACTCCTTCAACTTACAAGGTTAGAATGAAAATGTTTCAAATCAATTATCAAGACATAAAAGTGATCAGCAAGGCTTCAATCCAAATACTGTATTATTACAACAAATAAAGTAACTATCAATATCCTCAGGTTACCAAACAAATACTGTTCTAAAATAGTGTTTACATATCTGCCGATTTTTAAAAGTAACCCTAATAATAATAAAAGTACTATCATGTTATACAATTGCTATATTTTGCGTGCAGAGTTTTTTTTTTGCATATTCTCAGTATTTAATTGTGATGACAGTTTGGTTTTTTCCTCTTTCACATCTGATAACTCAAATTGTAAATTTAAAGGGTGTGCACATTAATTAAAGAACATTTCAGTTATTTTGTTAAGCCTGGTCCCTATGACACACTGCTTTTCATTTTATTGAAATCGTTTAAAACTGATTTCTGACTAAATCTCTATTTATCATTAAGTAGATTTTTCACAATCACGTTACAAATAACAACGACAATGGTAGTTTTCATTTAATTAAATAAATGATTTCTGGTTTTATTATTGTCTCTTTCAAACTTGTATATTTAAGTCCGTGTAAATAAAAGATTAGATCGCTGTGGCGGAAATTCACGTTGACTTCTTTTGTCCCTGAGGTGGGTAAAATATCGCCTCCTTGTGGTGAACTGACGGAAGCACAGACACCCAAATATGCGGGACGATCACCATGACAACACGATGACGCTGCATCTTTACTTTACTAGAGACACTCTACTGACATCTAGTGGACGGAATCGCGCACAGCCTCACTTACACTAGTTCCCCTGCCGTTCTTCTTTTCCTTCCGGCTGGGTTAACCCTTCAGGGGTCGCCACAGTAAGTCATCCGTCTCCATCCACCCCTATCCTCTGCATCCTCTCCTCTTCCACCAGCTAACCTCATATCCTCCTTCACTACATCCATAGATCTCCTTCTCCTCTTCAGTCTTCCTCTAGGCCTCCTTGCCTGGTTGTTCCCACCTTAGCATGCTTTTCCCAATAGATTCCCTCTCCCGCCTCTGTACATGTCCAAACCATCTCAGTCTGGCCTCTCTGACTTTATCTCCAAAACATCTAACATGTGTCGTCCCTCTTATGAACTCATTCCTGATCCTATCCATCCTTGTCACTCCCAAAGAGAACCTCAACATTTTCATTTCTGCTACCTCTACCTCTTCCTCCTGTCTCTTCCTCAGTGCCTCTGTCTCCAAACTGAACAGCATCTCTGGTCTCACCACTGTCACGTCCATCTTTCCTCTCATTCTTGCTGAGACTCTTTTGTCACACATCACTCCTGACACTTTTCTCCAGCCGTTCCATCCTGCTTGCCCACGTTTCTTCACCTCTTCTCCACTCTCTGTTGCTCTGGACTGTTGACCTTAGGTTCTTCAAATCCTCCACCTTCTTGATCTTTTCTCCCTGTAACCTCACTGTTCCACTTGTGTCCCTCTCATTCACACACACATGTACTCTGTCTTACTGCGGCTCATCTTCATCCCTCTTCTTTCCGGTGCGTACCTCCACCTCTCCAGATTTTCCTCCACCTGCTCCCTGCTCTCACTACAGATCACAATGTCATCTGCAAACATCCTGGTCCATGGAGACTCCTGTCTGACTTCATCTGTCAATCTGTCCATCACCATAGCAAACAGGAAGGGTCTCATATCTGATCCTTGATGCAGTCCCACCTCCACGTTGAACTCCTCTGTCACACCTACGTCACACCTCACCGCCGTCTTGCAGCTCTCATACATGACCTGCAGCACTCTAACACAGGGGTTCTTAACCTTTTTGACCTCGGGGCCCAACCTTTCAGGACAGAATTGGTTATCTTACTCTTGATTTGATTTGTATTCAATAACGTTATCTAATCTACTTATAGTTGAACAGGCCTAAACCGTGTCAAATGACATGAACCATGTGCTCATCACAAAGATATTGATCTATTTTTCAAACATAAAATACATTACATTACATTACGACCATTTGGCAGACGCTTTTTATCCAAAATGACTTACATTACATTTCCACCCTTCGCAGAGGGGGGAGCAATTGAGGGTTCGGCCTGCTCAGGGGCACCTCGGCAGGGACTCGAACCGGCAACCCTCCAGTTCCCAAGCGGAAGCTCTACCCACTGAGCCACTGCCACCCAGCACAAACAACAACATGCAGAACAACAAAAAGGAGGGACTCAAAAAAACTGATGGAAAAACTTGGACACATTTTTTGGAATGGACACATTCAAAATAATGTTTTTTTCTTAAATAAATAAACTGTATCAGTAAAAGTAAAGTGCAAATGAAAATACAGCCTTCGAATCTGCAAATGAATTTAAAAGGTGCATGGCAGAGGCCGAACTTGCTCTTCATAACAGTGACAAATGAAAAATAACAGCCACAACTCCATTTTTTTACTTCTTACACAGCTCAGACATGATCAGATCTAGTCTAGGTGGAATGGAGGAAAGGCAAACTCTCAGAGTTGCCTCCAGCGTTGATCTGAGTCTGTTTCGGGCTTTGGTCTTAGTTGTGGCCAGCCTAATATCATTCATAAACGCCACGGCAGGCGTGTCCATTTCATTTCGCATGGTTAGACTCCTGCTACGTCGCGTGTATGACGTCATAGGGTTGAATGAACGAATGAACAGCTGATTGGCCCTGATCGTCTCTTTTCTTTTTGCTATTTGTTGTTATTGAAGCAGATATTGTTCATGACATTGTGCAGACAGGTGTAGGGTATTTTGGAGATAATTTTTTATAGAGAAAGAGGGGAAAGAGGAGAGAGAGAGAGAAGGGAGGAAGGCTGTGTTATCCCTACTATTGTTGTTGATCTTTATACATAGACCCTGAGGTACAGTGTGAGCACAAGTGGGCTGGAGTTGCAATGATGTCATAGGGTACATACAGAACTTACAGGATGATGTCAAACAGCAATGTAGGCTAGAACAAATCGCATCATAGGTTGTGATAGAGAGAGAGAGAGATAGGGGAGAAACAAACAGGAAAGGAAAGAGAGACGGCGTCCCACCCCGAAACCCCACCCAACCCCACATTCATACAACCACGCCTTCACACACCCCCGTCCTGGTCTGCCTGAAATGCAAAACAAAATGATCAAATAAATGAAAAAAGGAACTGATCTGTGTTCTGGTAATCAGTCACTGGTCTGGCATAGCCTGTAGATCTGTGAGATAGGAGAGGAAAGGTTGACCTCTGATAGAATTTATCAGTGTGGTTCCTCACAGTGCATTTGATTTTCTCCAGTCTTAAGAAAGTACATTGTATCCTTAAGCCATTGCGGAATAGAGGGAGGGGTGAGGGATTTCCAATGTAGGAGCAGGCGTCGCCTGGCAAGCAAAGAGGTGAACATGAACTAAATTTCCTTTTGTGGGGTGATCGACTCGTTTGTCCGTGAATCTCCACACCTCTTTTTTGTTGAATTTGCCCTTTAAGTGCACTTTCTTTTCTAAAATCCCCAAATCATTTCTAAAAGCCTGTTTGACGCTGCAACACCTGAGTGTCTCACGGCCCAGGGGTGCAAAACAGATTTGTTTTGGTGGCCCTATAGGGGGCGCTCGCGGCCCAACAATGGGCCCCATGGTTAAGAATCACTGCTCAAACATACTTCTCTACCTCTCCAGTCTTCCTCTTACAGTACCACACTTCCTCTCTCAGTATCCGCTCATAAGCTTTTTTCAGATCTACAAAGACACAATGGAGCTCCCTCTGTCTTTCTCTGTACGTTTCCTTCAACATCCTCAAAGTGAATACTGCATCTGTGCTACTCTTTCTTGTCATGAAGCCATGTTGCTGTTCACAAACGCTCACTTCTGTCCGTAGCCTAGTTTCTATTTCTCTTTCCCACAGCTTCATTGTGTGGCACATCAACTTTATTCCCCTGTAGTTGCCACAACTCTGCACGTCTCCCTTGTACCTGGTCACAACACACTTTATGTTGTAGGCTTTCTCTGCACAAACAAGCAACAATAACAGAGAACTGAATGTTATTTTTAGTATTTGATGCGGCACATGAAGCATTTTGGATTTAGTATTTCAGAGTTTGAGCTTCAGAAATACGACACATTGCTTCTGAAATGCAAAAATTCTCTAAAAGCAAAGCCATAGATTCTGTTTGACTTTGGGAGGAGCAACAAATAGCCGTGAAAAATATTAAGCTTTCAAAATTCTTCTTTGAGTGATGAAGACGGAGTGACAGAGTGATTTTGTTTTGTCTGTGATAGTAATCAGACTAAGCTGAGAGAGTCGCTGGTTGGAGTCACTGCCGAGGTGCCCCTGAGCAAGGCACCGAACCCCCAACTGCTCCCCCCTCTGTAATGGGTGGTAATGTAATGTAAGCTGCTGCACTTTGTGTGTTTGCAGCGTCATCGTGGCAGAAAATATGAATTCGGAAGAAAGACAAACTGAAAACCACTTTCAGGTCACATTCAACTTCATTTATGAGTCTTTACTGTTAAACTCAGCTTGTTTGTTGTTATTTTCCTTTGTTTCTAACGCACAGATCTGAGCTACAGGAACAGAAGTGTTGACAGAATGAAGACAATAGAAACAGATTTTTCCTGCATTGTGTTTTTAAAACCTTTCACATATCTTCTTCTTCTCCTTCCTTTAATGTGTAGATATATATTTGATTATTTCTCAGATTTATTGGTTGATCATAAACAGCGTCAGTGTTGTGTTTACAGCTTGAACATGAAAGAAAGCAGGTGGAGCGTTGAAGCTTTAAACGTCTTTAAAAACGTCTTCTTGTCACTCTGTGTTTGCTGCCGGTCCAAAGGTTCGGTTCTGGTCCTGCTGAGTCCAGTTAAAGTTGCTAAAGTGCAGCCTGAGTGCAGAAGCTGATCTCCATGGTTGGAGCGGCGAGGCGTTTCAAACCTCCCTCTCAACAGGAAACCATCAAACAGCTTCAGCCGCTCAGCTGTCAATCACCAGCCGCAGCCTTATCTTTCCACCCGGGGGAAGTTTGAGGACCTGATAGAAAGCAGGTGGCCCTGGTCTGATCTCACAGCTCAGCAGAGCTTCAGAGCTTCACTCCACAAAATGTTTCTCCTGCCAGCCGCTGCTCTGTGTTCAGGTGAGTGTTTCCAGCCAATCAGCACCTGATGACTCAACCTGGAGACCCACTAAACTTCATTTATGGTCTCTACAGTGCTGGTTACCATGGCAGCACAGCCGATTCAGGACCAAGTATCAGTGACCAGGAGAGCTGGAGAGGAAGTCTCCTTCAGCTGTGGAGGCACTGACCAGTGTGGTACCTATTTACGGTGGTACCAGAAGAGAGAGAAGGAAACATTCAGACTGATTCTTGTTATTATATTGAGCAATTGTAAAGTTTATTCAGGTTACAACCACCTACAAAAAGATGATTTCACAGCTGTGAGACACGGGAAAAGAAGCTGTGAGCTGCAGATCAACAAAGTCAAACTCTCTCATTCAGCCACGTACTACTGTGGGTGTAGGATTAGAGGAGGAGGAGGAAGAGACCACAGTGAGCTGGGATCCCTGCAGGCTGTACAAAAACCAACTCACACACACACACACACACACACACAGGCACACACACACATACACAGGCACAAACCCACAGGCGTGCGCACACATACACACAGGCACACACACAAACACACACATAGGCACACACACATATACACAGGCACAAAGACACAGGCTCACAAACACAGGCACAAATACACACACACACAGGGACACACACACACGCACACACTCACACACACACGCACACACACACACACACACACACACATACACACAAACACAGACACAGGCACAGGCACACACACACACACACACACACACACTGGCACACACACACACACACACACACAGGCACACACACACACACAGGCACAGTAGTTTTACAAACACTGTAGAGACAAACACTCTCCTCCAGCTCTTTCAGAATAAAAGCCTGCAGCCTCACTCTGCTGGTGAGTGGAGTCGTCCTGAACACGTTCACTGACGTAGAGAAGAAGAAAGTGTGTGTCCCTCTGTCAGCAGGACATCACCATCACCTGCACCTGATGGTTTGTGACCCATAAACCAGAAGAAGGCTGAGACCAAGGCTGAAATCAAATTAGACAACAGAAGACAATGAGACAGTCATGATGATATGAAGCCTGAAGCTGAAACATGGAGCTGATGATGAAGATGAAGAGTTCAGACGTGTGCAGCTCAGCCGACTCCTTCAACATGCAGAGGTTTTGGTTACAGGATGTTTCACTGTGGAGACTACATCTTTGGCCGTGGCACTGCTCTGTATGTAACAGGTAAGATCATTATTGATTGTAAAGTTCCTCCCTTCTATAAAATGGCTGCTTTGACAGAATGTTTACGCTTAACTGGAAGAATTATGTTGAATGATTTTGTTTCTTCTGCATGAGAATAACATCATGAAGTCTTTACTTAAACTTGGGACCTGAGTTTGAGTCTGTAGCTCCCCTGAATGAGACCAGGAGGGAAATGACAGAGGAGTTATTGATCAGTATTCATCATTCTTCATCATTCTTCCTCATTTTCCTGCTCTGTTTGTCACTAAATCTGTGGTTGAAGTGAATTTCCATGATGAAGAGGATTCTATAGATCCATCCAGAGTGTTGATGAAGGTCTCAGTCTCAGTGCCATCATGATTTCATTTACTGCTTTGACTTGAATACAAACTGAGTCACTCATTAATGTTATGGATCATTTGATTGATCTGTTATTTCAATCAGAATCAGAATAGATTTGATTGCCAATTAAAAGGAATTGTTTGTGGTTATTGGTGCGATATAAAACACATAAGACAACAAGACAACAACTATGAAGAGAAACTGAAATAAATTAGAAAAACACGAGAAATTAAATAAATGAACTAAATTGAATAAGATCCAACGTAAAGGACAGATCTACAGTATGAATGTAAACATGTCATCTACAGTAAGATCAATATGAAACATACATTTAATTCATTGGAGACAAAAAACCACAAGTTGTGTTTAATATAAAGAAACAAATGAAGATGTGAATAAATTAGGGCTGTCAATCGATTAAAAAAAATTAACTAATTAATCGCACAAATTTCTGTAATTAATCGCGATTAATCTATCAAGAAATTAATTGCATTTTTCTACTTAAGACTGAAGCTTATAATGAATATCTTTTAATGTAAAATCATCAAATGAATGTAGAATAAACACAAAGAAAGTACATTTAAATTCAAAAAACATTTTAATGAACAGTGTAAATTCAAAAAAGAAAGCTCTCATCTCTCATCCTCATCCAACGTGTGTATTCTTGACACGATGGTTCCTCTCGAGGGTAAATTATAAGAGGTATCTCCCGATGCAACACGAAGTACTTCTCTCAGTCCATCATCCTCTACTGTGCTAACTGGGCGGCAGTTTTTAACAATCCAAGTAACCAAAGAATTGGTTAACCTTTCACTCACGGGTTTCGTCATTCGCCCACGAGTGCCACACTCCTGTAGAGTAGCCTGGCGAGGTCCTGTGGAGGAACTTGCAGCGGGGTGTTTTGCTCTCAGGTGATACGCCAAAGAGGTGGTACTTCTGTGGTAGTTGAATTCGGCTTTGCACACTGTGCAAATTGCTTTTGTTTTATCCAAAGAGCCGTCGGACAACTTTTTATACAGAAACTTTCCCCCTAAAAGTCCGTCGTTCGCCATCTTTCTGCCAATGACTCTCTTTTAATAAGAAAAGATGGTTGCCCGCGCAAGTGACCAAAGGTTATGGGTCAGCCACCACCGGAAGTAAACAAAACCGCGTTAATTGCGTTAAAAAATTTTAACGCATTAAAAGTTTAAAATTAATCGCCAAAATTAACGCGTTAACTTTGACAGCACTAGAATAAATAAAAGAATGAAATAAGAATGAGGCAGAAAGTCAGGAAATATAGAGAAAAGGATTCATGTGATGAAGATTTAGTTTCTCCTATATTTATCAATCCAATCTAATTCTTCCATAAATGCCGTCTCCACTTTATTAGCCCTCTGAATGTCCCTGGGGTCAAACTGTCCCCAAGGACCATACAATACTAAAAAGTTGATAAAATGTGTTTTCTGTAATCAAATGGTCTGAAATGTATAGGGGTTGTTTGATACGATGCTCTTCATGATTAGAAGAAATTTGAAGTCATTTGATTGAATTTTGGGTGTTTTATTGAATTTTTAACTCCTTTGCTCTTGAATTGTGGTAATGGGTTGGACTGGAGTTAGACTTAAGGTGTAACACTAAATTAATTGAAAATGTATACTTTATGCTTCAAATAACAGTCAAACCATTTTGGGGTCAGTGTGACCCCAGAGGACAGTAGGTGTCAGTATTTGCTCTCAGTCCAAAATTCAAAAAATTCAAAAACGGCACCCTCACTTAACTTTGACATATTCCACTCCGGTTCATGTCCAATAGTCAAGATCATATCAAATATTTAAAACATTTTTTTCCCATTTCTTAAACTCAAAAATAGGGTATATTATATGTAAACAAGGCCTTTTGGCCCTAAATTCCAAAATAAATGGAAAAATTTGTGGTGATGCGTTGGACTGGAGTCAGACTAAAGCTGTGACACAAAGAAAAATAGAAAATCTACACTTTATGGTTTAGATAACGGTCAAACTATTTGGGGTCAATTTCACCCCAGAGGGCCTTAGGTGTGTGTGTGTGTAACACGGGAGGACATTACAAGGGTTAGGTACATGTGCATGCAGGCCTGTAGGAACTTGCTCATGATTGGATCTGTCAATCATTCACCAAAGTGTTGAGAATGAGAAATGATGTTGACTGTGTGTTTGCTGTCTGCTGCCAAACCTCAGATGATTCTGTTGTGAGGCCCGTGGTGAGCGTTTACCCTGCAGTGCCCACGGCCCAGCTGCAGGGGAGGAGCACCCTGCTGTGTCTGGCCTCAGGCATGTCTCCTCCTCTGGTCCGCTTCTCCTGGAAAAGACAGAAGGAGAACGGCTCGCTGGAGGAGCTGCCCGCCGCCCGGGGAGGAGAGCAGCTGGAGCTCAGAGAGCCGGGCCGCAGCGCCGCCGTCAGGATCGTCCGGCAAGAGGCCGCCGCCTACCGGTACGTCTGCTACGTCCAGCACGAGGCCGGCACAGTGGAGGCACAGACGGCACAAGGTAACGAGCCCAGACAGACTGTGTGAGCCGCTGATTCACACAAGAGCTGCAGTCTAACATGTTCCCCCTGTTCCTGCTTCAGAGGTTCCTGCTGTCCTTGGCTATCTCCCTCTCTCAGTGACCTTGCAGTCAGAGTGCAGGGTGAAGCTGCTCTGTGTGCTGTACTCAGTGCTGGTGATGAAGAGCTTGGTGTACTGCTGTGGAGTCTCTCTGCTGCTGATCCTCACAGGCCAGCAGTCGTCCAGCAGGCTCACACACGCTGGCTGACTGACTGTTCTCCAGCTGGGTTCCCGTCTGTCTGACAGACCTCCGCCCTGAACCCACAGAGCCTGACGGCAGACCTGAGCCGTCCATCTAGTCCACATGTTTGATGTGCTGGGAAGCTTCAGCAATAAATTCCTTCACATACAAAAACGTCCCATGGATTTTGTTCCCCACTCTTTAATGTCATATTGTTTGATGGTTAGTGTTGTTTGCCTTGTTGTTGTTGTTCTTCCTGAGTTCTTCCAGGTTCAAATTTGAGTTCAGCCGTTTATTGGAAACAAGAAGAAGAGTTTGTGTTTTTAAAATGCTCTTATTTGTGAAGATTCCATCACTGAACGTCTCTAAAAGGAGGATTATGAACGTTCACACACAAAACTAGAAGAGCAAGACCGAGTCCAGACTCATTTAGTCCTGATTTGATAATACAAGTGTGCAAAAACAATAAATCACCTGAATAATAGGAGATGTATTTCTGTATTTGTGGTAAGAAGGCGTATCTTTAAATGGATCTGGATCTGGACCTCATTACAGCCTTTGAGTGTGGATCGTGACATAAATGTGAGCCGGATCTTCCCGGATCGGCACCAAGCCAGGTGTTCAACAGAACCGCAACAGAACAAGATGCTAACTGACACATGAGGGAACCCAAGCAAACCAAATCACACACAAGAGGTTGAAAGATGGACACCAACTCCATACAAGACAACAGAAGCTCAACCTGAACCCCCCCCGCCACACGCAGCACATGGTTCGGTCCTGTTGTTCATTCCATGGCGATGATGTGAAGACGAAGAAGAAGTCTCCGCTGACGCTGTCTTGCTTGTATTGCTCCTTTTTATACCATGCTTGTTCTTGTGAAACTATGTAAGACCTCTGTATCCTATTCTATATGGAGCCCTAAACCCTGACCCATTGTCTATGGACCTCTAAATTTGACTCAGAGGTCTCTTCTCCTACACATTCCACAATACCACACTTTCTATAGACCTGTGTAGACACTACAGTCCGTTAAGGATTTCAGAGTCCTCAGCCTTCTGCCACAGCTTTGACTCCATGAGGAAGAGACCCGGCCCAGCAACCACGGTAACACAAAGACAAACAATCAAATGTTGAATATCACAGGAAGTTGCTTGTGTAAACCTACAGTGTTAAACTTTGTGTGTGTGTGTGTGTGTGTGTGTGTGTGTGTGTTTGTGTGTGTGTGTGTGTGAATGTGTGTGGGTGTGTGTGTGTGTGTGTGTGTGTGTGTGTGTGTGTGTGTGTGTGTGTGTGTGTGTGTGTGTTTACTTGAGATGAGTCAGGAAACTGCTGCAGCTGAAACCGCATCTACCAATGTGACATCTATAGGAGATGATTGATAGATAGGCTGTAGATTAGGCTGCTTGTGTGTGTGTGTGTGTGTGTGTGTGTGTGTGTGTGTGGGTGTGTGTGTGTGTGTGTGTGTCTGTGTGGGTGTGTGTGTATGTGTGTGTGTGTGTGTGTGTGTGTGTGTGTGGGTGTGTCTGTGTGTGTGTGTGTGTGTGTGTGTGTGTGTCTGTGTGTGTGTGTTTGTGTGTGTGTGTGCGCGCGCGTGTGTGTGTGTGTGTGTGTTTGTGTGTCAGTGTGTGTGTGTGTTTGTGTGTGTGTGTTTGTGTGTGTGTCATTGAGCTCTGGAGTTGTGTTGTTTATTCAAGTATAAAGTCATAAATGTAGTCTTTAATCATTTGTAATGTGAGCGTTTGCTCTCTGCAGGGTCTTTGTGTCTCTGTCTCTTCTTCTCTTCTTCTGTCTGAGTTGTTGTTGCTGCAGGTTTGGATCACAGATGAAGAAGCTGCAGTATTAAAGGAGGATTTCCTGGAAGCATTCTGTGGTTTAGAACCATCGACTCTAAACCACAGCAGCATCAGTGTGAAAGCTGCAGAGCACAAACTCTCACAGTGTGAACGCCGCAGCACAGGAAGCTCCAGGCTTTACAACCACTCTGATTGGCTGTGCAGTTATGAGAAATACAACTTTAATGTAATGAAGTTTGAATGATTGAACTGAAGGAAGTTGAGATCCAGGCCTCAATTCATCCTCATGATGGGATCAGGAGGAAGATCAGGAACAACAACAACAAAGCAAACAACACTAACCATCAAACAATATGACATTAAAGAGTGGGGAACAAAATCCATGGGACGTTTTTGTATGTGAAGGAATTTATTGCTGAAGCTTCCCAGCACATCAAACATGTGGACTAGATGGACGGCTCAGGTCTGCCGTCAGGCTCTGTGGGTTCAGGGCGGAGGTCTGTCAGACAGACGGGAACCCAGCTGGAGAACAGTCAGTCAGCGTGTGTGAGCCTGCTGGACGACTGCTGGCCTGTGAGGATCAGCAGCAGAGAGACTCCACAGCAGTACACCAAGCTCTTCATCACCAGCACTGAGTACAGCACACAGAGCAGCTTCACCCTGCACTCTGACTGCAAGGTCACTGAGAGAGGGAGAGAGCCAAGGACAGCAGGAACCTCTGAAGCAGGAACAGGGGGAACATGTTAGACTGCAGCTCTTGTGTGAATCAGCGAGCACAGTCTGTCTGGGCTCGTTACCTTGTGCCGTCTGTGCCTCCACTGTGCCGGCCTCGTGCTGGACGTAGCAGACGTACCGGTAGGCGGCGGCCTCTTGCCGGACGATCCTGACGGCGGCGCTGCGGCCCGGCTCTCTGAGCTCCAGCTGCTCTCCTCCCCGGGCGGCGGGCAGCTCCTCCAGCGAGCCGTTCTCCTTCTGTCTTTTCCAGGAGAAGCGGACCAGAGGAGGAGACATGCCTGAGGCCAGACACAGCAGGGTGCTCCTCCCCTGCAGCTGGGCCGTGGGCACTGCAGGGTAAACGCTCACCACGGGCCTCACAACAGAATCATCTGAGGTTTGGCAGCAGACAGCAAACACACAGTCAACATCATTTCTCATTCTCAACACTTTGGTGAATGATTGACAGATCCAGAGCAAGTTCCTACAGGCCTGCATGCACATGTACCTAACCCTTGTAATGTCCTCCCGTGTTACACACACACACCTAAGGCCCTCTTGGGTGAAATTATCCCCAAAAAGTCTGACCGTTATCTAAACCATAAAGTGTCAATTTTCATTTTTTGTGTCACAGCTTTAGTCTGACTCCAGTCCAACGCATCACCACACATTTTTCCATTTATTTTGGAATTTAGGGGCCAAAAGGCCTTGTTTACATACAATATACCCTATTTTTGAGTTTAAGAAATGGGAAAAAAATGTTTTAAATATTTGATATGATCTTAACTATTGGACATGAACCGGAGTGGAATATGTCAAAGTTAAGTGAGGGTGCCGTTTTTGAATTTTTTTGAATTTTGGACTGAGAGCAAATACTAACACCTACTGTCCTCTGGGGTCACACTGACCCCAAAATGGTTTGACTGTTATTTGAAGCATAAAGTATACATTTTCAATTAATTTAGTGTCACAGCTTTAGTCTGACTCCAGTCCAACCCATTACCACAAAAATTTCCCTTAATTTTAGAATTTAGGGCCAATAGCGCTTGTTTACATAAAAGTAGGTCAAGTAAGGCAGGGATTTGGGCTTCTGCAGGCCCAAATGGAATGTAAAATGGACCTGGCATTGCATGCTGCCCATACCTCCTGTTGTTGTGCAATCATTAAATAACCATTGCTTGACCACACACATCAAACATCCAAGATAACAGATGTGTTGGAGAGCAGTCTGCTGTGACTTTTTGCTCCATTACATCACTTTGTGCTTCGGCACCATTTTCACCCCAGGAGCAAAGGAGTTAAAAATTCAATAAAACACCCAAAATTCAATCAAATTTCTTCTAATCATGAAGAGCATCGTATCAAACAACCCCTATACATTTCAGACCATTTGATTACAGAAAACACATTTTATCAACTTTTTAGTATTGTATGGTCCTTGGGGACAGTTTGACCCCAGGGACATTCAGAGGGCTAATAAAGTGGAGACGGCATTTATGGAAGAATTAGATTGGATTGATAAATATAGGAGAAACTAAATCTTCATCACATGAATCCTTTTCTCTATATTTCCTGACTTTCTGCCTCATTCTTATTTCATTCTTGTATTTATTCACATCTTCATTTGTTTCTTTATATTAAACACAACTTGTGGTTTTTTGTCTCCAATGAATTAAATGTATGTTTCATATTGATCTTACTGTAGATGACATGTTTACATTCATACTGTAGATCTGTCCTTTACGTTGGATCTTATTCAATTTAGTTCATTTATTTAATTTCTCGTGTTTTTCTAATTTATTTCAGTTTCTCTTCATAGTTGTTGTCTTGTTGTCTTATGTGTTTTATATCGCACCAATAACCACAAACAATTCCTTTTAATTGGCAATCAAATCTATTCTGATTCTGATTGAAATAACAGATCAATCAAATGATCCATAACATTAATGAGTGACTCAGTTTGTATTCAAGTCAAAGCAGTAAATGAAATCATGATGGCACTGAGACTGAGACCTTCATCAACACTCTGGATGGATCTATAGAATCCTCTTCATCATGGAAATTCACTTCAACCACAGATTTAGTGACAAACAGAGCAGGAAAATGAGGAAGAATGATGAAGAATGATGAATACTGATCAATAACTCCTCTGTCATTTCCCTCCTGGTCTCATTCAGGGGAGCTACAGACTCAAACTCAGGTCCCAAGTTTAAGTAAAGACTTCATGATGTTATTCTCATGCAGAAGAAACAAAATCATTCAACATAATTCTTCCAGTTAAGCGTAAACATTCTGTCAAAGCAGCCATTTTATAGAAGGGAGGAACTTTACAATCAATAATGATCTTACCTGTTACATACAGAGCAGTGCCACGGCCAAAGATGTAGTCTCCACAGTGAAACATCCTGTAACCAAAACCTCTGCATGTTGAAGGAGTCGGCTGAGCTGCACACGTCTGAACTCTTCATCTTCATCATCAGCTCCATGTTTCAGCTTCAGGCTTCATATCATCATGACTGTCTCATTGTCTTCTGTTGTCTAATTTGATTTCAGCCTTGGTCTCAGCCTTCTTCTGGTTTATGGGTCACAAACCATCAGGTGCAGGTGATGGTGATGTCCTGCTGACAGAGGGACACACACTTTCTTCTTCTCTACGTCAGTGAACGTGTTCAGGACGACTCCACTCACCAGCAGAGTGAGGCTGCAGGCTTTTATTCTGAAAGAGCTGGAGGAGAGTGTTTGTCTCTACAGTGTTTGTAAAACTACTGTGCCTGTGTGTGTGTGTGTGTGTGTGTGTGTGTGTGTGTGTGTGTGTGTGTGTGTGTGTGTGTATGTGTGTGCCTTTGTGTGTGTGTGTGTGTTTGTGTGTGTGTGTGTGTGTGTGCCTGTGTGTATGTGTGTGCGCGCCTGTGTGTTTGTGCCTGTGTATGTGTGTGTGTGCCTGTGTGTGTTTTTGTGTGTGTGTGTGTGTGTGTGCCTGTGTGTATGTGTGCGCGCGCCTGTGTGTGTGTGCCTGTGTGTGTGTTTGTTTGTGTGTGTGTGCGTGTGTGTGCCTGCCTGTGTGTGTGTGTTTGTGCGTGTGCGTGTGCGTGTATGTGCCTGTGCCTGTGCCTGTGCCTGTGCGCGAGCGTGTGTGTGTGTGTGTGTGTGTGTGTGTGTGTGTGTGTGTGTGAGTTGGTTTTTGTACAGCCTGCAGGGATCCCAGCTCACTGTGGTCTCCACTCCAACACACACAGTAGTACGTGGCTGAATGAGAGAGTTTGACTTCGTTGATCTGCAGCTCACAGCTTCTTGTCCCATTTCTCACAGCTGTGAAATCATCTTTTTGTTGATGGTTGTAACCTGATTCAACTTTACCATTGCTCAATCTAATAAAAAGAATCTGTCTGAATGTTTCCTTCTCTCTCTTCTGGTACCACAATACAGCACCACACCGGTCAGTTCCTCCACAGCTGAAGGAGACTTCCTCTCCAGCTCTCCTGGTCACAGACACTTGGTCCTGAATCGGCTGTGCTGCCATGGTAACCAGCACTGTAGAGACCATAAATAAAGTTTAGTGGGTCTCCAGGTTGAGTCATCAGGTGCTGATTGGCTGGAAACACTCACCTGAACACAGAGCAGCGGCTGGCAGGAGAAACATTTTGTGGAGTGAAGCTCTGAAGCTCTGCTGAGCTGTGAGATCAGACCAGGGCCACCTGCTTTCTATCAGGTCCTCAAACTTCCCCCGGGTGGAAAGATAAGGCTGCGGCTGGTGATTGACAGCTGAGCGGCTGAAGCTGTTTGATGGTTTCCTGTTGAGAGGGAGGTTTGAAACGCCTCGCCGCTCCAACCATGGAGATCAGCTTCTGCACTCAGGCTGCACTTTAGCAACTTTAACTGGACTCAGCAGGACCAGAACCGAACCTTTGGACCGGCAGCAAACACAGAGTGACAAGAAGACGTTTTTAAAGACGTTTAAAGCTTCAACGCTCCACCTGCTTTCTTTCATGTTCAAGCTGTAAACACAACACTGACGCTGTTTATGATCAACCAATATCACAGCACAATATTGATTCATAAACCAATAAATCTGAGAAATAATCAAATATGTATCTACACATTAAAAGAAGAAGAAGATATTTTTTTATTTATTAACATCTGAATGTGTGAAATGTTTCCAACCAGATCAAACAGAAAAAGCCTGAACCTGCACTCCTTCAACTTACAAGGTTAGAATGAAAATGTTTCAAATCAATTATCAGGACATAAAAGTGATCAGCAGGGCTTCAATCCAAATACTGTATTATTACAACAAATAAAGTAACTATCAATATCCTCAGGTTACCAAACAAATACTGTTCTAAAATAGTGTTTACATATCTGCCGATTTTTAAAAGTAATAATAAAATAGAAATAGACATAAAGAAATAATTCTGAGTTCAATGTCATTGTGAGCCTCATGTTATACAATTGCTATATTTTGCGTGCAGAGTTTACTTTTGCACATTTTCGTTATTTAATCGTGAATATGACAGTTTTGTTTTTTCCTCTTTCACATCTGATAACTCAAATTGTAAATTTAAAGGGTGTGCACATTAATTAAAGAACATTTCAGTTATTTTGTTAAGCCTGGTCCCTATGACACACTGCTTTTCATTTTATTGAAATCGTTTAAAACTGATTTCTGACTAAATCTCATTTTATCATTAAGTAGATTTTTCACAATCACGTCACAAATAACAACGACTATGGTAGTTTTCATTTAATTAAATAAATGATTTCTGGTTTTATTATTGTCTCTTTCAAACTTGTATATTTAAGTCCGTGTAAATAAAAGATTAGATCGCTGTGGCGGAAATTCACGTTGACTTCTTTTGTCCCTGAGGTGGGTAAAATATCGCCTCCTTGTGGTGAACTGACGGAAGCACAGACACCCAAATATGCGGGACGATCACCATGACAACACGATGACGCTGCATCTTTACTTTACTAGAGACACTCTACTGACATCTAGTGGACGGAATAGCGCACAGCCTCACTTACACTAGTTCCCCTGCCGTTCTTCTTTTCCTTCCGGCCGGGTTAACCCTTCAGGGGTCGCCACAGTAAGTCATCCGTCTCCATCCACCCCTATCCTCTGCATCCTCTCCTCTTCCACCAGCTAACCTCATATCCTCCTTCACTACATCCATAGATCTCCTTCTCCTCTTCAGTCTTCCTCTAGGCCTCCTTGCCTGGTTGTTCCCACCTTAGCATCCTTTTCCCAATAGATTCCCTCTCCCTCCTCTGTACATGTCCAAACCATCTCAGTCTGGCCTCTCTGACTTTATCTCCAAAACATCTAACATGTGTCGTCCCTCTTATGAACTCATTCCTGATCCTATCCATCCTTGTCACTCCCAAAGAGAACCTCAACATTTTCATTTCTGCTACCTCTACCTCTTCCTCCTGTCTCTTCCTCAGTGCCTCTGTCTCCAAACTGAACAGCATCTCTGGTCTCACCACTGTCACGTCCATCTTTCCTCTCATTCTTGCTGAGACTCTTTTGTCACACATCACTCCTGACACTTTTCTCCAGCCGTTCCATCCTGCTTGCCCACGTTTCTTCACCTCTTCTCCACTCTCTGTTGCTCTGGACTGTTGACCTTAGGTTCTTCAAATCCTCCACCTTCTTGATCTTTTCTCCCTGTAACCTCACTGTTCCACTTGTGTCCCTCTCATTCACACACATATGTACTCTGTCTTACTGCGGCTCATCTTCATCCCTCTTCTTTCCGGTGCGTACCTCCACCTCTCCAGATTTTCCTCCACCTGCTCCCTGCTCTCACTACAGATCACAATGTCATCTGCAAACATCCTGGTCCATGGAGACTCCTGTCTGACTTCATCTGTCAATCTGTCCATCACCATAGCAAACAGGAAGGGTCTCATATCTGATCCTTGATGCAGTCCCACCTCCACGTTGAACTCAAATGACATGAACCATGTGCTCATCACAAAGATATTGATCTATTTTTCAAACATAACCCAGCACAAACAACAACATGCAGAACAACAAAGAGGAGGGACTCAAAAAAACTGATGAAAAAACTTCATTTTTTGGAATGGACACATTCAAAATAATGTTTTTTTCTTAAATAAATAAACTGTATCAGTAAAAGTAAAGTGCAAATGAAAATACAGCCTTCTAATCTGCAAATGAATTTAAAAGGTGCATGGCAGAGGCCGAACTTGCTCTTCATAACAGTGACCAATGAAAAATAACAGCCACAACTCCATTTTTTTACTTCTTACACAGCTCAGACATGATCAGATCTAGTCTAGGTGGAATGGAGGAAAGGCAAACTCTCAGAGTTGCCTCCAGCGTTGATCTGAGTCTGTTTCGGGCTTTGGTCTTAGTTGTGGCCAGCCTAATATCATTCATAAACGCCACGGCAAGCGTGTCCATTTCATTTCGCATGGTTAGACTCCTGCTACGTCGCGTGTATGACGTCATAGGGTTGAATGAATGAATGAACAGCTGATTCACCCTGATCGTCTCTTTTTTTTTTGCTATTTGTTGTTATTGAAGCAGATATTGTTCATGACATTGTGCAGACAGGTGTAGGGTATTTTGGAGATCATTTTTTATAGAGAAAGAGGGGAAAGAGGAGAGAGAGAGAAGGGAGGAAGGCTGTGTTATCCCTACTATTGTTGTTGATCTTTATACATAGACCCTGAGGTACAGTGTGAGCACAAGTGGGCTGGAGTTGCAATGATGTCATAGGGTACATACAGAACTTACAGGATGATGTCAAACAGCAATGTAGGCTAGAACAAATCGCATCATAGGTTGTGATAGAGAGAGAGAGAGATAGGGGAGAAACAAACAGGAAAGGAAAGAGAGACGGCGTCCCACCCCGAAACCCCACCCAACCCCACATTCATACAACCACGCCTTCACACACCCCCGTCCTGGTCTGCCTGAAATGCAAAATAAAATGATCAAATAAATGAAAAAAGGAACTGATCTGTGTTCTGGTAATCAGTCACTGGTCTGGCATAGCCTGTAGATCTGTGAGATAGGAGAGGAAAGGTTGACCTCTGATAGAATTTATCAGTGTGGTTCCTCACAGTGCATTTGATTTTCTCCAGTCTTAAGAAAGTACATTGTATCCTTAAGCCATTGCGGAATAGAGGGAGGGGTGAGGGATTTCCAATGTAGGAGCAGGCGTCGCCTGGCAAGCAAAGAGGTGAACATGAACTAAATTTCCTTTTGTGGGGTGATCGACTCGTTTGTCCGTGAATCTCCACACCTCTTTTTTGTTGAATTTGCCCTTTAAGTGCACTTTCTTTTCTAAAATCCCCAAATCATTTCTAAAAGCCTGTTTGACGCTGCAACACCTGAGTGTCTCACGGCCCAGGGGTGCAAAACAGATTTGTTTTGGTGGCCCTATAGGGGGCGCTCGCGGCCCAACAATGGGCCCCATGGTTAAGAATCACTGCTCAAACATACTTCTCTACCTCTCCAGTCTTCCTCTTACAGTACCACACTTCCTCTCTCAGTATCCGCTCATAAGCTTTTTTCAGATCTACAAAGACACAATGGAGCTCCCTCTGTCTTTCTCTGTACGTTTCCTTCAACATCCTCAAAGTGAATACTGCATCTGTGCTACTCTTTCTTGTCATGAAGCCATGTTGCTGTTCACAAACGCTCACTTCTGTCCGTAGCCTAGTTTCTATTTCTCTTTCCCACAGCTTCATTGTGTGGCACATCAACTTTATTCCCCTGTAGTTGCCACAACTCTGCACGTCTCCCTTGTACCTGGTCACAACACACTTTATGTTGTAGGCTTTCTCTGCACAAACAAGCAACAATAACAGAGAACTGAATGTTATTTTTAGTATTTGATGCGGCACATGAAGCATTTTGGATTTAGTATTTCAGAGTTTGAGCTTCAGAAATACGACACATTGCTTCTGAAATGCAAAAATTCTCTAAAAGCAAAGCCATAGATTCTGTTTGACTTTGGGAGGAGCAACAAATAGCCGTGAAAAATATTAAGCTTTCAAAATTCTTCTTTGAGTGATGAAGACGGAGTGACAGAGTGATTTTGTTTTGTCTGTGATAGTAATCAGACTAAGCTGAGAGAGTCGCTGGTTGGAGTCACTGCCGAGGTGCCCCTGAGCAAGGCACCGAACCCCCAACTGCTCCCCCCTCTGTAATGGGTGGTAATGTAATGTAAGCTGCTGCACTTTGTGTGTTTGCAGCGTCATCGTGGCAGAAAACATGAATTCGGAAGAAACACAAACTGAAAACCACTTTCAGGTCACATTCAACTTCATTTATGAGTCTTTACTGTTAAACTCAGCTTGTTTGTTGTTATTTTCCTTTGTTTCTAACGCACAGATCTGAGCTACAGGAACAGAAGTGTTGACAGAATGAAGACAATAGAAACAGATTTTTCCTGCATTATGTTTTTAAAACCTTTCACATATCTTCTTCTTCTCCTTCCTTTAATGTGTAGATATATATTTGATTATTTCTCAGATTTATTGGTTGATCATAAACAGCGTCAGTGTTGTGTTTACAGCTTGAACATGAAAGAAAGCAGATGGAGCGTTGAAGCTTTAAACGTCTTTAAAAACGTCTTCTTGTCACTCTGTGTTTGCTGCCGGTCCAAAGGTTCGGTTCTGGTCCTGCTGAGTCCAGTTAAAGTTGCTAAAGTGCAGCCTGAGTGCAGAAGCCGATCTCCATGGTTGGAGCGGCGAGGCGTTTCAAACCTCCCTCTCAACAGGAAACCATCAAACAGCTTCAGCTGCTCAGCTGTCAATCACCAGCCGCAGCCTTATCTTTCCACCCGGGGGAAGTTTGAGGACCTGATAGAAAGCAGGTGGCCCTGGTCTGATCTCACAGCTCAGCAGAGCTTCAGAGCTTCACTCCACAAAATGTTTCTCCTGCCAGCCGCTGCTCTGTGTTCAGGTGAGTGTTTCCAGCCAATCAGCACCTGATGACTCAACCTGGAGACCCACTAAACTTCATTTATGGTCTCTACAGTGCTGGTTACCATGGCAGCACAGCCGATTCAGGACCAAGTATCAGTGACCAGGAGAGCTGGAGAGGAAGTCTCCTTCAGCTGTGGAGGCACTGACCAGTGTGGTACCTATTTACGGTGGTACCAGAAGAGAGAGAAGGAAACATTCAGACTGATTCTTTTTATTGATATGAGCGATGGTGAAGTTATTTCAGGTTCCAACCATCCACAAGAAGATGATTTCACAGCTGTGAGACATGGGACAAGAAGCTGTGAGCTGCAGATCAACGAAGTCAAACTCTCTCATTCAGCCACGTACTACTGTCAGTGTTTGATTAGAGGAG
Source organism: Genypterus blacodes (assembly GCF_046128005.1). Taxonomy (NCBI): domain Eukaryota; kingdom Metazoa; phylum Chordata; class Actinopteri; order Ophidiiformes; family Ophidiidae; genus Genypterus; species Genypterus blacodes. Next base: position 114,822 of record NW_027467112.1, read on the forward strand.
GAGACCACAGTGAGCTGGGATCCCTGCAGGCTGTACAAAAACCAACTCACACACACACACACACACACACACACACACAGGCACAAACACACTGGCACACTGGCACACACACACTCACACACACACGCACACACACGCATACACACACACACACACAGGCACAGGCACAGGCACACAAACACACACACACACACACACACACACACACACACACACAAACACACACACACACACACAGGCGCACACACACACACACACACACATACACACACACACACGCACGCGCACACGCACACGCACAGGCACACGCACACACACACACAGGCAGGCACACACAAACACACGCACACACAGGAAAACATACACACACACAAACACACACACAGGCACACACACACATACACAGGCACAAACACACAGGCGCACACACACACACACAGGCACACACATACACACACACACACACATACACAAACACACACACAAGCACACACACATACACACTGGCACACACACACACACACACACACACACACACACACACACACACACACACACACACACACACACACACACACACACACAGGCACAGTAGTTTTACAAACACTGTAGAGACAAACACTCTCCTCCAGCTCTTTCAGAATAAAAGCCTGCAGCCTCACTCTGCTGGTGAGTGGAGTCGTCCTGAACACGTTCACTGACGTAGAGAAGAAGAAAGTGTGTGTCCCTCTGTCAGCAGGACATCACCATCACCTGCACCTGATGGTTTGTGACCCATAAACCAGAAGAAGACTGAGACCAAGGCTGAAATCAAATTAGACAACAGAAGACAATGAGACAGTCATGATGATATGAAGCCTGAAGCTGAAACATGGAGCTGATGATGAAGATGAAGAGTTCAGACGTGTGCAGCTCAGCCGACTCCTTCAACATGCAGAGGTTTTTGTTACAGGATGTTTCACTGTGGAGCCCTCTTTGGCCGTGGCACTGCTCTGTATGTAACAGGTAAGATCATTATTGATTGTAAAGTTCCTCCCTTCTATAAAATGGCTGCTTTGACAGAATGTTTACGCTTAACTGGAAGAATTATGTTGAATGATTTTGTTTCTTCTGCATGAGAATAACATCATGAAGTCTTTACTTAAACTTGGGACCTGAGTTTGAGTCTGTAGCTCCCCTGAATGAGACCAGGAGGGAAATGACAGAGGAGTTATTGATCAGTATTCATCATTCTTCATCATTCTTCCTCATTTTCCTGCTCTGTTTGTCACTAAATCTGTGGTTGAAGTGAATTTCCATGATGAAGAGGATTCTATAGATCCATCCAGAGTGTTGATGAAGGTCTCAGTCTCAGTGCCATCATGATTTCATTTACTGCTTTGACTTGAATACAAACTGAGTCACTCATTAATGTTATGGATCATTTGATTGATCTGTTATTTCAATCAGAATCAGAATAGATTTGATTGCCAATTAAAAGGAATTGTTTGCGATATAAAACACATAAGACAACAAGACAACAACTATGAAGAGAAACTGAAATAAATTAGAAAAACACGAGAAATTAAATAAATGAACTAAATTGAATAAGATCCAACGTAAAGGACAGATCTACAGTATGAATGTAAACATGTCAAAAAGGATTCATGTGATGAAGATTTAGTTTCTCCTATATTTATCAATCCAATCTAATTCTTCCATAAATGCCGTCTCCACTTTATTAGCCCTCTGAATGTCCCTGGGGTCAAACTGTCCCCAAGGACCATACAATACTAAAAAGTTGATAAAATGTGTTTTCTGTAATCAAATGGTCTGAAATGTATAGGGGTTGTTTGATACGATGCTCTTCATGATTGGAAGAAATTTGAAGTCATTTGATTGAATTTTGGGTGTTTTATTGAATTTTTAACTCCTTTGCTCCTGGGGTGAAAATGGTGCCGAAGCACAAAGTGATGTAATGGGGCAAAAAGTCACAGCAGACTGCTCTCCAACACATCTGTTATCTTGGATGTTTGATGTGTGTGGTCAAGCAATGGTTATTTAATGATTGCACCACTAAATTAATTGAAAATGTATACTTTATGCTTCAAATAACAGTCAAACCATTTTGGGGTCAGTGTGACCCCAGAGGACAGTAGGTGTTAGTATTTGCTCTCAGTCCAAAATTCAAAAAAATTCAAAAACGGCACCCTCACTTAACTTTGACAGATTCCACTCCGGTTCCTGTCCAATAGTCAAGATCATATCAAATATTTAAAACATTTTTTCCCATTTCTTAAACTCAAAAATAGGGTATATTGTATGTAAACAAGGCCTTTTGGCTCTAAATTCCAAAATAAATGGAAAAATGTGTGGTGATGCGTTGGACTGGAGTCAGACTAAAGCTGTGACACAAAAAATGAAAATTGAAACTTTATGGTTTAGATAACGGTCAGACTTTTTGGGGATAATTTCACCCCAGAGGGCCTTAGGTGTGTGTGTGTGTAACACGGGAAACATTACAAGGGTTAGGTACATGTGCATGCAGGCCTGTAGGAACTTGCTCATGATTGGATCTGTCAATCATTCACCAAAGTGTTGAGAATGAGAAATGATGTTGACTGTGTGTTTGCTGTCTGCTGCCAAACCTCAGATGATTCTGTTGTGAGGCCCGTGGTGAGCGTTTACCCTGCAGTGCCC
>NW_027467112.1:122500-142500 GCF_046128005.1 Genypterus blacodes
GGCAGGGATTTGGGCTTCTGCAGGCCCAAATGGAATGTAAAATGGACCTCGCATTGCATGCTGCCCATACCTCCTGTTGTTGTGCAATCATTAAATAACCATTGCTTGACCACACACATCAAACATCCAAGATAACAGATGTGTTGGAGAGCAGTCTGCTGTGACTTTTTGCCCCATTACATCACTTTGTGCTTCGGCACCATTTTCACCCCAGGAGCAAAGGAGTTAAAAATTCAATAAAACACCCAAAATTCAATCAAATGACTTCAAATTTCTTCCAATCATGAAGAGCATCGTATCAAACAACCCCTATACATTTCAGACCATTTGATTACAGAAAACACATTTTATCAACTTTTTAGTATTGTATGGTCCTTGGGGACAGTTTGACCCCAGGGACATTCAGAGGGCTAATAAAGTGGAGACGGCATTTATGGAAGAATTAGATTGGATTGATAAATATAGGAGAAACTAAATCTTCATCACATGAATCCTTTTCTCTATATTTCCTGACTTTCTGCCTCATTCTTATTTCATTCTTGTATTTATTCACATCTTCATTTGTTTCTTTATATTAAACACAACTTGTTGTTTTTTTCTCCAATGAATTAAATGTATGTTTCATATTGATCTTACTGTAGATGACATGTTTACATTCATACTGTAGATCTGTCCTTTACGTTGGATCTTATTCAATTTAGTTCATTTTCTTAATTTCTCGTGTTTTTCTAATTTATTTCAGTTTCTCTTCATAGTTGTTGTCTTGTTGTCTTATGTGTTTTATATCGCACCAATAACCACAAACAATTCCTTTTAATTGGCAATCAAATCTATTCTGATTCTGATTGAAATAACAGATCAATCAAATGATCCATAACATTAATGAGTGACTCAGTTTGTATTCAAGTCAAAGCAGTAAATGAAATCATGATGGCACTGAGACTGAGACCTTCATCAACACTCTGGATGGATCTATAGAATCCTCTTCATCATGGAAATTCACTTCAACCACAGATTTAGTGACAAACAGAGCAGGAAAATGAGGAAGAATGATGAAGAATGATGAATACTGATCAATAACTCCTCTGTCATTTCCCTCCTGGTCTCATTCAGGGGAGCTACAGACTCAAACTCAGGTCCCAAGTTTAAGTAAAGACTTCATGATGTTATTCTCATGCAGAAGAAACAAAATCATTCAACATAATTCTTCCAGTTAAGCGTAAACATTCTGTCAAAGCAGCCATTTTATAGAAGGGAGGAACTTTACAATCAATAATGATCTTACCTGTTACATACAGAGCAGTGCCACGGCCAAAGATGTAGTCTCCACAGTGAAACATCCTGTAACAACAACCTCTGCATGTTGAAGGAGTCGGCTGAGCTGCACACGTCAGAACTCTTCATCTTCATCATCAGCTCCATGTTTCAGCTTCAGGCTTCATATCATCATGACTGTCTCATTGTCTTCTGTTGTCTAATTTGATTTCAGCCTTGGTCTCAGCCTTCTTCTGGTTTATGGGTCACAAACCATCAGGTGCAGGTGATGGTGATGTCCTGCTGACAGAGGGACACACACTTTCTTCTTCTCTACGTCAGTGAACGTGTTCAGGACGACTCCACTCACCAGCAGAGTGAGGCTGCAGGCTTTTATTCTGAAAGAGCTGGAGGAGAGTGTTTGTCTCTACAGTGTTTGTAAAACTACTGTGCCTGTGCCTGTGTGTGTGTGTCTGTGTGTGTGTGTGTGTGTCTGTATGTGTGTGCCTGTGTGTGTGTGTGTGTGTGTGTGTATGTGTGTGCCTGTGTGTATGTGTGTGTGCCTGTGAGTGTGTTTGTGTGTGTGTGTGTGTGTGTGTGTGTGTGTGTGTGTATGTGTGCACGTGCCTGTGTGTGTGTGCCTGTGTGTGTGTTTGTTTGTGCGCCTGTGTGTGTGCATGTGTGTGCCTGCCTGTGTGTGTGTGTTTGTGCGTGTGCGTGTGCGTGTATGTGCCTGTGCCTGTGCCTGTGCCTGTGCGCGAGCGTGTGTGTGTGTGTGTGTGTGTTTGTGTGTGAGTTGGTTTTTGTACAGCCTGCAGGGATCCCAGCTCACTGTGGTCTCCTCCACTCTCACACACACAGTAGTACGTGGCTGAATGAGAGAGTTTGACTTTGTTGATCTGCAGCTCACAGCTTCTTGTCCCATGACTCACAGCTGTGAAATCATCTTTTTGTGGATGGTTGGAACCTGAATTAACTTTACAATTGCTCAATATAATACCAAAAATCAGTCTGAATGTTTCCTTCTCTCTCTTCTGGGTCCACCCTACATAGGTACCACACTGGTCAGTTCCTCCACAGCTGAAGGAGACTTTCTCTCCAGCTCTCCTGGTCACTGACACTTGGTCCTGAATCAGCTGTGCTGCCATGGTAACCAGCACTGTAGAGACCATAAATGAAGTTTAGTGGGTCTCCAGGTTGATTCATCAGGTGCTGATTGGCTGGAAACACTCACCTGAACACAGAGCAGCGGCTGGCAGGAGAAACATTTTGTGGAGTGAAGCTCTGAAGCTCTGCTGAGCTGTGAGATCAGACCAGGGCCACCTGCTTTCTATCAGGTCCTCAAACTTCCCCCAGGTGGAAAGATAAGGCTGCGGCTGGTGATTGACAGCTGAGCGGCTGAAGCTGTTTGATGGTTTCCTGTTGAGAGGGAGGTTTGAAACGCCTCGCCGCTCCAACCATGGAGATCAGCTTCTGCACTCAGGCTGCACTTTAGCAACTTTAACTGGACTCAGCAGGACCAGAACCGAACCTTTGGACCGGCAGCAAACACAGAGTGACAAGAAGACGTTTTTAAAGACGTTTAAAGCTTCAACGCTCCACCTGCTTTCTTTCATGTTCAAGCTGTAAACACAACACTGACGCTGTTTATGATCAATCAATATCACAGCACAATATTGATTCATAAACCAATAAATCAGAGAAATAATCAAATATATATCTAAACATTAAAGGAAGAAGAAGAAGATATTTATTTATTTATTAACATCTGAATGTGTGAAATGTTTCCAACCAGATCAAACAGAAAAAGCCTGAACCTGCACTCCTTCAACTTACAAGGTTAGAATGAAAATGTTTCAAATCAATTATCAAGACATAAAAGTGATCAGCAAGGCTTCAATCCAAATACTGTATTATTACAACAAATAAAGTAACTATCAATATCCTCAGGTTACCAAACAAATACTGTTCTAAAATAGTGTTTACATATCTGCCGTTTTTTTAAAGTAACCCTAATAATAATAAAAGTACCATCATGTTATATAATTGCTATATTTTGCGTGCAGAGTTTTTTTTTTTTGCATATTCTCAGTATTTAATTGTGATGACAGTTTGGTTTTTTCCTCTTTCACATCTGATAACTCAAATTGTAAATTTAAAGGGTGTGCACATTAATTAAAGAACATTTCAGTTATTTTGTGAAGCCTGGTCCCTATGACACACTGCTTTTCATTTTATTGAAATCGTTTAAAACTGATTTCTGACTAAATCTCATTTTATCATTAAGTAGATTTTTCACAATCACGTCACAAATAACAACGACTATGGTAGTTTTCATTTAATTAAATAAATGATTTCTGGTTTTATTATTGTCTCTTTCAAACTTGTATATTTAAGTCCGTGTAAATAAAAGATTAGATCGCTGTGGCGGAAATTCACGTTGACTTCTTTTGTCCCTGAGGTGGGTAAAATATCGCCTCCTTGTGGTGAACTGACGGAAGCACAGACACCCAAATATGCGGGACGATCACCATGACAACACGATGACGCTGCATCTTTACTTTACTAGAGACACTCTACTGACATCTAGTGGACGGAATAGCGCACAGCCTCACTTACACTTGTTCCCCTGTCATTAATATTTTAAATTTATATGAAGGATTCCATTTAATATCAAAACTACCAAGTCTAGGCCGCCTGTAGCTACTTTATAATGTTTTACCTTCAGATATACTTCAATTCCACTGCTGCTTCACTCTTATAAGTATAAACCTTAAATTTTGCCGCTAACCTCCCAGCACCGCAGTAACTAAAGCGCCTCTGCGACATTTCAGACAGCAGCAGCCAGGCAGGATCGAGTTTGGACCAAAGTCTAATGGCTACCGTCTGTTTGAACCTCCTGTCTGTTTGACAGTTAGCACTTTAGGGAAACTCGTCTGAAGCCTCTCGACTCGAGGCGCAGGGGATGTAGACACGTAGCCGCAGCTCAAGCTTATTGCGTGTTTTAGTAGCATGCCCGGCGCCGGGATGAGAGGATCTGAAGTCAGGCAGACACAGGATGAACGTGTCTGTTTAGGTTAGCAACACTTAGCCTGGTAGCCATTAAGCGACACAAACAACCAGCGACGCTCACAAACCAGCCAGTTTGGTGTCCAGTGAGACTCAAGCACAACACAGCGGAGATAACTGTGCGGTCCAAGCGTTTTATTAAATGAACGAGGGCTGAATTTATGAGAAAATGTGGGAAACATCTCATCGATTCTGCATTATTGACTTCCTGATACAACGAAAGCGTCATCAGGGCGCGTTGCATCATGGGAAATGTATGCTGCGCCAGGGGAACATTGTTATTTCTCCGCATTAAACATTGGGTACGTGTCTAAGACTAAATGTTTTCTGGAATCACCGAAGACGACGTACAAAAGTAAAAGAGAAAAATATAACAATTTAATCTCAATGCACATAAAGGCTTTAAGGTAATTACGCATTACAACTACAACTCCCACCTCCTGGCGTCCCTACGTAATTACGTTTTGCAACGGGCAGCCTGTTCAGAAAAAAAACAGCCGCTTCCGTGTTGTTCTTGTGTTATTCTGCCTAATAACTAACATTAGCGGAGTCACAGCGCCTCTGACAGCCGGGCCGCACCGGGACTATCATGAGTTTGTGAAGCTGTCGTTCGGTTACAGCTTTTCTTCACCCGAAATGTCGCTGCTGCAGAGCTCGAAGAAAAAGGACAAGCGTATTCTGTCTGGTACCTGCCCAGACCCCAAATGCCAGGCGAGCCTCTTCTTCCCCGCATACGGCTCCATTAGCATCGAGTGCACTGAGTGCGGACAGCGCCACGAACAGAAGAACCTCCTCAATGTGGAAGAAGTGACCGATCCAGATGTTGTACTCCATAATCTGCTCAGAAACGCCCTGCTCGGCGTTACCGGGGCCCCGAAGAAAGGCACGGAGCTGGTGAAGGTAATGGGGCTGTCCAACTACCACTGCAAGCTCCTGTCCCCGGTGCTCACCCGCTACGGCATGGATAAACAAACCGGGAAAGCCAAGCTGCTGAGAGAAATGAACCAGGGCGAGATGTTTGATTGCTCACTGCTGGGGGACAGAGCCTTCCTGATCGAGCCGGACCATGTGTCCACAGTGGGCTATGGGAAGGACCGCTCAGGTAGCCTCATCTACCTGCACGACACCCTGGAGGAGGTGAAGAAGGCCAACGGGAACGGGGAATGTCTCATCCCTGTGCATGTGGATGGAGACGGGCACTGCCTGGTCCACGCTGTGTCCAGGGCCCTGGTGGGCAGGGAGCTGTTCTGGCACGCACTGAGAGAAAACCTCAAGCAGAACTTCAAGCAGAACCTTGACCGCTACAAGGCCCTCTTTCAGGACTTCATCGACGCTGCCGAGTGGGAGGACATCATCAACGAGTGCGACCCCTTGTTCATCCCGCCTGAAGGTGTGCCGCTCGGACTGCGCAACATCCACATCTTTGGCCTGGCCAACGTGCTGCACCGGCCCATCATCCTGCTGGACTCTCTGAGCGGGATGAGGAGTTCTGGGGATTATTCTGCCACCTTCCTGCCCGGGCTGGTGGCAGAGGAGCAGTGCAAGGGCAAAGATGGGAAGCCCAACAAGCCCATCTGCATCGCCTGGAGCAGCTCAGGCAGGAATCACTACATCCCCCTGGTTGGAATCAAGAACACTCTGCTGCCCAAACTGCCGGCTCACCTCCTCCCAAAGGCCTGGGGCGTCCCGCAGGAGCTCATCAGGAAGTACATCAAGCTGGAGCAGGACGGCAGCTGCTTGATCGGCGGCGACCGAAGTTTGCAGGACAAGTACCTGATGAGGCTGGTGAACGCCATGGAGGAGGTGTTCATGGAGAAGCACGGCATCCACCCGTCTCTGGTGGCCGACGTGCACCAGTACGTTTACAGGCGGACCGGCGTGATCGGCATCCAGCCCGAGGAGGTCACAGAGGCCGCCAAGAAGTCTGTGCTGGAGAACCGATTACACCGCTGTCTGATCTGCGGCGCCCTCTCGGAGCTCCACGTGCCCCCGGAGTGGCTGGCCCCCGGCGGGAAGCTCTACAACCTGGCCAAGTCCACGCACGGCCAGCTGCGCTCGGACAAGAACTACAGCTTCCCCCTCAACAATGTGGTCTGCTCCTACGACCCCCAGAGAGACATCCTCACCCCGGACTACAAGCTCAGCTCCCTCAACACCTGCAACTGGTGCCACGGCACATCTGTGCGCCACATCCTGGGGGACGGGTCGGTGGTCTACCTGGACGGGGACAGGACTAACACCCGCTCACAGGGAGGGAAGTGTGGCTGCGGCTTTAAACATTTCTGGGAAGGGAAGGAATACGACAACCTGCCCGAGGCCTTCCCCATCACGCTGGAGTGGGGGGGGCGGGTGGTCCGGGAGACGGTGTACTGGTTCCAGTACGAGGCGGACCTGGCTCTGAACAGCAACGTGTACGACGTGGCCATGAAACTGGTCACCAAGCATTTCCCGGGGGAGTTTGGCAGCGAGATCCTGGTGCAGAAGGTGGTGAACACAATCCTGCATCACACAGCCAAGAAGAACCCAGACGAATACAACCCCGTGTCCATCGACGGCGCCCATGTGCAGCGGCTCACGGACGCCACAGAGGGCCGGCAGACGGCCGACTCTCAGCCGCCCACCAAGATCATCCTGACGGGTCAGAAAGCCAAGACGCTGCACAAAGAGGAGCTGACCATGAGCAGGGCGGAGCGCAGCCTGCAGCAGAGCATCAGCGAGCAGGCCGCCGTCACACAGAAGAGAAGGACCGACAGGCTGAAGCAGGACCAGAAGGGTCACGGCCGGGCGTCTTCCCCCGGCGGCTCGCCTGAAACCTCCTCCCCCTCTGCTCCGGCCACGCCCACCAAATCTGCCTCCTCGCCCTCCTCCTCCAATAAGGAGAAGAAGATCCGCGTCACCACCAGCGACGGCAGGCAGGCCACGCTGACCCTGCAGGCCCACACCACCTTCTCAGACCTGCAGAGGAGCATCAACAATCAGTTTGCCGTGCCGCCGACACAGCAGTGCATTCGCTACGGCTTCCCCCCCAAAGAGCTGGCCGCCCCGAGGGAGGGCGAGGAGAAGGAGCCCGTGGCCCTGCAGCACGGCGACAGGGTGACGGTGGAGATCCTCAGGGGCCTGGAGGAGAAGGGCCCGGCCCCCCCCACGCCTCAGGCCGCCGCCTCCTCCGCCGCCTCCCACTCGGCCCTGCACTCGGCGAAAAGTGAGGACGGCGTGACGTCCGGCACGGTGAGCAGCCGAGAACTTCAGGACGGCATCGACCTTGAGATGTCCTCCCTCTGTCTCCTAGCAACCTTGATGGGTAAGGATGTACAGCTGGTGACGTGTAGGTCGGCTCCTCTCTGTCATTACATCATGCAGCGTTCAGGCGCGTCAGTTTGAGCGAGCGTTTAGCAGCATGATGCTCAAACAGCTGACACGGCAACAACACACACACACACACACACACACACACACCGCTCTGATGACATCACCGCTCATTACTGATTTGTTATTGAGGAACAATCAGACATGTTTGACTCAAACTACTGATTGGTTTCCTGATCTGTCACTGAGAGAGGAGAACCTGTTTGTGTGTGTGTGCATGTGTGTGCGTGCGTGCGTGTGTGTGCGTGTGTGTGTGTGTGTGTGCGTGTGTGTGCGTGCGCGCGTGTGTGTGCGCGCCTGTATGTGTGTGCGCGCCTGTGTGTGTGCATGTGTGTGCGCGTGTGTGTGTGTGTGTGTGTGTGTGTGCGCGCGTGCCTGTGTGTGCCTGTGTGTGTGTGTGCGCCTGTGTGTGTGTGTGTGTGCGCACGCGCGTGTGTGTGTGTGTGTGTGCGCGCGCGTGCCTGTGCGTGCGCGTGCGCGTGTGTGTGTGTGTGTGTGTGTGTGTGTGTGTGTCTCTGTCTCTAAACCTCTGTGGCGTCCCCTCTGTGTTCCAGGTGAGGATGTTTGGTCCTACGCCAAGAAGCTGCCTCACCTGTTCCAGCAGGGCGGCGTCTTCTACAACATCGTGAAGAAAGACATGGGTGAGCTTCACGCCAACGTTTACACACTGAGTCACTGTCACGGTAACCCAGGAGTCTCTACAGAGTCTCTACAGAGTCTCTACAGTCACATGACCCCTGCACCTGTTCATCAGAGTCAGGAACCTTTAAACCAATCAAACTCTTATCATGTGGTGTCAAAGCTCTGGTCCTGCCTGATATCTGCACACTCACTGGCTCTAAGTGGCCGCTTCATCACAAACTAGATCATCATACAGGTAAGTCTGGGTCCTGTGGTTGAATACATTTGTGTCCTGCATTAACAGGCTACACATATAAATGACATCATCACATGATAAAGAGGCGGAGTCTAAGTATGTGTGTATGGATATGATGCTGGTGAAAGTGTGTGTGTGTGGTTGATCATGTTTTGATGGTGTGTGTGTGCGTGTGTGTGTGTGTGCAGGCCTGATGGACGGGAAGCACTGCACTCTGCCTCACCTGACGGGAAAGACGTTTGTCTACAACGCAGCAGAGGAGCGCCTGGAGCTCTGCGTGGACGCCGCCGGTCACTTCCCCGTGGGCCCGGACGTGGAGGAGCTGGTGAAGGAGGCGCTGGTCCAGCTGCGCTCAGAGGGGACGGGCAGGGGGAGCCGCGAAGGAAGCCCGTCCCACGGCGTGCTGCGGCTGGGCAGCGGCGGCGTGGTCAGAAAGAAGGAGCAGCTGCAGACTGTCACTGCCTTCCAGGGCAAAGGTCACTCGCTGGGCAGCGGCGGAGGCTCCTCCCCCTCTGAACACCGGCCCATCACCCGCCAGCACAGCAGCGGCGTGGACCTGAGTGCCAGCGTGTCCCGAGACCCCCCCGACCTGTCCGACATCCCCGAGGACGCCACCAGGGAGTTGGTGCGCATGGCCCCGGGGTTCGTCACCATGAAGGACGGCCGCGGCCTCGACCCCAGCCTGATGGAGCAGCAGCGCAGGAAGCTGCAGGAGATGGTCTCCTCCATCCAGGCCTCCATGGAGCGCCACCTGCGGGAACAGCAGAGCGCCGTGGCCGCAGGAGGGGGCAAGGAGTCCCAGGAGCGGACAGGTGGGACTAAGACGGACGCCGTCGGCCGCGATCCTTCGCCCGCGGCCGCCGATTCGCCGGCCGAACGCCAGGACGGGAAGGTGGCGAGCGCGGAGGAGCCGGAGGAGATGGAGAGCCAGGACGCCGAGCAAACCAACACCACTGAACCCATGGATCACTCCTGATCACCTTTGCTGTCTGTGCCCCGCCCCCACCCCGCCTCCCGCTGTGCCCCCGCCCCCTCCCTCCCCCCCCCCGCCTGGCACCCGTGGGTCCTAACGCCTCAGGTTGGAACCTAAAGCTTCGGTCTTCGCCGTGTTTCGTCTTTACTGCATGACTAAAGAGCGAGCCGGGCCACAGACAGACGTACATCACCGACACTCTGACTCCAACATCGCCCTCAGTCAGCTGATGGATCAAACGCGCTCAGCTGCTCTCAGGCTCTAACCAAGCGCCCGTTTCAACACGCCGTCGGGCTAAAACCTTTAAATGAAACCTGGATCTGTGTTGTTCCTCTTCTTTGAAGGTGATTGGCCGTGTCAGACTGGCCAACCAGAAGCTTCTCTGGCCCCGTGTGTTCAAAAGCTGAAACTCTTTGCACTTTGGTACAAACTGTGTCAAACTCTGTGAAACTAAAACTCCTACTAATGCAGTAAATAAATCCTGTATGTGATTGCTTTCTGCTCTGTAAGCCTTTGTTTTGTTTCAGTTAGCAGCGACTCAGATATCGTGATGGATCAGAGACGTCTTGCAGTTCCGTCACGGCGCCGCCCCTGTGGACACGGCGCTCACTACATCCCCGTCTCCTGAGACCCGGGCGCGGCTTTCAGACTTTTCTGGCTTTGAACCGCACGCAGAGATTTGAGGAGGATTCACGTGTGAGACGCATTCCTGTAGATAGATAGTCTTAAAATGGACGGCCAGGAGGGGGCGCCGCCGGCCGCCTGCAGCTCAGATGGACAAACGCACGCTTCCATCAAAGTGCACGCTCTGGGAGGGGGGGGAGGGAGAGAAGAAGAAGAAGAAGAAGAAGAAAAAAAGTGCACCGGCCTCTCTGTACGCATACACGCCTTCATCACAGAACAATCTGCGTCTGCGTCCTGATGTCCCCGTCTGAGGACACGAGGAGCGCTCTGTTTGACTTCCTGGCTTCGTTTCACCTGCTGTGTTTTCCACCTGTGTGAGTCTCTGTTTCACCCCCACGCAAAACTTCCATTCAGTTGAATTGAAATGCAGTTCAGATGGAGGAAGAGGATGAAAACAGGATGTGATTGATTTTTGCCTCTTAGAGCTCTGAGGGTTCCTGTGCTCTTACATACGTGTGAAGGCTTCAGTGATGTAAACAAAGACAACATGGCCAAAGATAAAGCAGGTTAACGACTGTGTGTGTGTGTGTGTGTGTGTGTGTGTGTGTGTGTGTGTGTGTGTGTGTGTGTGTGTGTGTGTGTGTGTGTGTGTGTGTGTGTGTGTGTGTGTGTGGCGCTCAGTGCTTCTGTCCTATGCAAAGAAACAACAACTAACACACAAAACCCCCAAACTTCCCCCCAAAATAGACAGGAGCGCTAACCTGTGCTGTTGTTTTACACTCTGGCCACCAGAGGGCTCCACTGAGCTCCGTGGCTGTCAGATTGTGTTTAATCTGCCTGCTTCGCCCTCCAACCAAACAAAGTCACACTCTTGGTTGATTTCACTTCTCTCCCCCGCCCCCCCGCGGCTCCCCTCTCCTCATGTTTCACCCCATCAGCCCCGGAGGTGTAGAAGCGTACAAAGTCCCTGTAAGCGCCTGGGGCCTGTGCCGCCGCAGCTTGCCATGTTAGTGGACAGGATGCATGAATGTATACGGACACGGCAACCGGGCTGCCTGACAACCAAGAGAAATGACTTTAGGTTCTGTAAAGTGGTTTGTGATTGGTTGAACTCTGGCTCATCTTCATCAGTAATGAGGATGAGTGTGAGGTGATGGTCAGTCGCCTTTCTCTCCTTTGGTCTTTCTTCATTCTGTTTCCTGCTTAGTAAACAGGACAGAAGAGAGTGTGTGTGTGTGTGTGTGTGTGTGTGTGTGTGTGTGTGTGTGTGTGTGTGTGTGTGTGTGTGTGTGTGTGTGTGTGTGTGTGTGTGTTGACGCCCGTGTCAAAATGTGAATCTGGAGCACTTTGACTTTGTGTTGTTTCTTTCTTTTTGTTTATTTTTTTATCATTCAGGTGAAGAAACAAAGACTTTGCACTTTGAGGCAAAGCGGGAAGTTTAGGGGGGGGGGGGGGGAAGGGGGCGGAGCTTCCTCAGACGCCACTGCTGTGACACTTTTGCGTTCTGGTCTCTGTGACTGCTGTGCTAAGGACATGAGTTGTAATCAGTTGTATCATAGTAATCTGTATATTGTAGGATACTGGGACTTGTACAGAAACACACAGATTGTTTAGTTCCTTGGATTCATTTCTTTTGTGTTAACTTCTGTCTGGTTTGCTAATAAAACACCGATGACACCACGGCTTCCACAGCGCTGTCTGCATGTGTGATGACTTTTCAACCCCTAACAATAAAATGACTTCCTGCACTCGCCCTGGTCCGTTTGTGGTCACTGACAGAGTTTCCAGTCCGAGTCCGACCTGTGCAGCTCTGATGCTTCACTGGCATCGTGTTGTCGGGGTAAAGATCGCTCATTCTCCAGGTTTCTATCCTGATCTGTGCTCTGTGGGGCGCGACTGAGGGGTTGGCGGTTTGGCGTGGACGAGGCCTCAGACAGCGAGCACCCGTGCGTCCCGTGGGTTGGAAACGACGCCTCGCTAAACCAGATTAGAGTTCTGAGATTATAAATCATAATTGTGAGTGAAATGTGTTTCTAATTGAGATCCCTTGTTGCCATTAGCGACTCTTCCTGGGGTCTTTGTGGAAAATATTGTAGTTCTCCTCTCAGCCTGTCGTGAACTTGAGCAGCACTAGGACCCAGAGCAGCAGCAGTACAGCCGCGCTCGAGTGTGTGCGTGTGTGTGTGTGTGTGTGTGTGTGTGTGTGGTGTGTGTGTAAATATAGCAGTGCTGTGGAGTCCAGAGCAGATCCAGGGTCATGAGGAGTCTGGAGCAAGCGGGTCTGAGGAGGAACCAACAACAACGACAAGAGCAGGTAGAGAAGGTTTGAGCGCGAGTGTGTGTGTGCGGGTCACACACACACACACACACACGCTGTCACACGCTGCAAATGTTTGTGTGTGTGAGTGAATGAAGTCCTTCACCCTCTGTGTGTGTGTGTGTGTGTGTGTGTGTGTGTGTGTCCGTAGCAGCGCTGCATTGAAACAGGAGGCGACTGAACTCATGTTTGTGTTTTCTGTCATTAGTTTGTTAAACTTTATGCAACTCTAAATGTTTTAAGAACATGGAAACATAATCACATGTTTGTCAGACTAACTTCAGGTTTTGACAGGGATTCGTTTCTATTTCACTCCTTTTCCATGCAGTTCAACTCGTCACCAACCTGAGCAGGATGCTGCAGCTGTGCAAGGTCACCAACGCCCTCTTCATCAGCAACGCCCGCTCGGCCTGCAGCGATGAGCTCATCCAGCAGGAGGCGGTCACGCTGTGCATCAACGTGTCCAAGCTGCAGCCGTTTCCCGCCTCGGCCGTCTCCACCATGCGCGTCCCCGTGTACGACGACCCGAAGGAGGACCTGTTCAGCCACTTTGACCGCTGTGCCGACGCCATCCAGGGGGAGGCGGAGCGCGGAGGACGCAGCGTCGTCTACTGCAAGAATGGACGCAGCCGCTCGGCCACCATCTGCGTGGCGTACCTGATGAAGCACCGGAGACTCTCTCTGAACGACGCCTTGCAGGTGGGTAAGGATGGTAAACAAACTCATGTCTCCTCTTCGTCTGCTGCTTCTATTGTCGAGCAAAAAGTCACGCCGCTGCCCTTTCTCTCAGCAGAAAGTGAAGACTTCTCGTCATGTGATCAACCCCAACCCGGGCTTCATGTCCCAGCTGGAGCGATACCAACGAGTGCTGAGAGGCAGACGCAGGGAGGCCAAATGAGCTGGAAGCCTCCATACTCTGCTGAAACCCTTGAAGAGTCTGGACCAGAGGTCTTCCTCATGATGTGAGGTCCAACCCTCCGTCCACCTCGTCACACATCAGGTCAAAGCCCATCAGAGACGCTCAGCAGGGTCAACACACCATGCAGAACCCAAGATCCCCACCCACCTTTTCCCCTGTAGCCTCAAAGGGAACTTTCAGATGTTCACGTTCCTGTGAAGTGAACGATTGGAGCGCCACCTACAGGACTGAGGCACTTTCCTCCCCGTTGGATTCTGCAGTGCCTTACAGGCCACGAGACGCTTCCCCTGAACAACTCAACGTCCGTCTCCAGATCCATGCCTCCTTCCCTCAGGTCCTCCCTGTTGGAGGAGCTCAGAGCTCCAGGAGGCATGGATCTCCGTCCAGCTTCTGCTCGTTGGATCTTCAGCTCTTCTAAATGAATATCAGGCCCCATTTGATCTTTAACATAGAATCCTGAGCATTACTGACTACAGACCTTGACTTATGACCTATGACCTTTGCTGTGCTTCTGCAAAACCACTTTCTGTGTCTGAACACGCTTTGATCTTCGTCCTTCCATGATTGGGAAAGGAAACGATTTTCAGATTTTTGATTCACAATCAAAGATGCAAACTCCTCCCTCCTCCTCACAGAGCTCCTCCCTCCTCCCCGTCTCCTCACAGAGCTCCTCCCTCCTCCCCGTCTCCTCACAGAGCTCCTCCCTCCTCCCCGTCTCCTCACAGAGCTCCTCCCTCCTCACCATCTCCTCACAGAGCTCCTCCAGTAAATCTTGGACGAGTCAGTGATTCTGAGAAAGCCTCCTGCTTGATGAGATCATAGTCATTGTAGTTTGAGACTTAGTCAACGTTTCAGTAGATATTAAAACTCCCCTTAAATCCTCCTGCATGACCTTCAGAGGGGCGGCTGTGTGGAACCTGGCAGGGGTCAGGGGGCGATCTGAGGTCATCCGTGGCCTCAGACTCTTTAGGGCAGCGTGGAACTGCGATCTCATTCTTTCCGTCGCGAATGATGGAACCTAGGAATGGAGAGAGCGTCACCTTCAGTTCCCCCGCACGGTGTCAGTGTCACTGCAGAGGTACTTAAGGGGACAATGCACCGTTTGCAGGCGCATGTTAGAGGTCACAGCCACCAGCACTGCGTCAGCCACAAACACAACCAACCTCCAAACACCAGGACACGATGATGGGATGGACAATCTCTACCTTTTAGTTTATGGTGAAGAATATTGTTCCACTACAGTCATATTACATCAACTTTAAAACACAGGGATTTAATGGGTTAATTATAATATAAGATTGCTACTAGAATGTCATTTATATACGTAGTGTCTGCTTTCATGCTGCTGCGTTCTATCTAAATGAAATGCTGTAATATTCAGTCTTAATGTTTGATATTATTGTTTTTGTGGGTGTGACCACATGATGTAACTATGGAAACAGAGTGTGTGCAAGTTTAAATACGGACACAGACAAATCAACGCCTCTATACAGAACACAAACCTTAGCATCTACACAGGTTGTATCTGTTCTGTGATGAGTTCAGGTGCAGCTGTTATTGAATCAGTCGATGTCATTGTTTTGTGTGCGATTATGAGAAAAGGGTGGAGTCGTCCTTTCAGAGGTGTGAGGCGTCAGCAGTTTTGGGTGTTTGCCTCGTCAGTGTGACCTTCACACGGTGTCGTTGTTCCCCTGACAGCTGGAGACTCACAGGTCACCCGTCTCATGTGTCGCTGTCTGATGTAAACTTAATATCAGGAGGAAATGAGAGAAACACAATAACTGTGACTCCACAGCATCAACAACACAGATGCCTGCCAGTCTGACTGACTGAACACATCCTGGACTCAGGTGATGAACACAAAGTATTGTAAAGAAAAGATGAAGGAAGACAAACATCCATCAAGTGGAAGCAGTGAGAGTGAGCAGAGTGATGGGTCACATGTCAATCAAGGTCTCATTGCCTCTTTCAGTCTATTTCCAGCCTGTCAATCACACAAAAAAAAAGTCCTGAAACAGAACGATTTAGAGAAACTTATTGTTTTTCTCATCATTCTGTGGAAAAGTCTGAATTTCGTCTCAAAAACAGGCGAACTGTGTCATTTAATCGGCAGGAATGACAGAACACGGGAGACATTTCCACGTCGTGCTCTCCAAACCCACCTGACGTCTCCTGAACCCACGGTGGCTGCAGTTCCTCCTTCTACCTCTGGATGGCAGCATCTCCCAGCAAATGTTTAAAGGCGTGAAAGCGAGTCGGGGTTCTGGAAAAGAAAATCTGATGATGGAATGTCACAAAAACTCTGACGAAGCTTTAATGCAGCGCACACAGACGAAAACAAAACACTGGAATAATGTGCTGATCCCCGCTGAGACTGAAGCTTCAGACTCAGCTGAGATTTAATATACATAAAATTAGAATCCCCAAAGGCTGCTACAGAACAAGAAACACAAACAAAACGCTCACATTCAGCCCAGATGTTTGATTTGTAGAGATCTTCTTCTTCTACTCCTTTAATCATTGCACTGTGGTCTCGTGGTAAAAAGGCAAGGTAAATATAAGAACATTGTTTCTATGTATGTGGACGCTTAGTAAGAAAGAGATTGATGCTGAAATAATTAAATAAGTCAATAACATAACACAGAATACTTCATTTATTGTACCGTATGCTGGCGTCTTCACAGTGATCAGGCTCAGTCGGTGGGCTCCTCCCCCTCTCTCTCTCTCTCTCTCTCTCTTGGCTCCTCCTCCTTTACGCTGGCGGATATTCAGACAAAAGTCAAAGGTGAACATTCAACCAGTCAGTTAAGCGTGAACCCCGGCGTCTGAGCTCTAACATGTAGAGGCTCGGTTAGCTTCAACACAACGCCAAGACCTCCAGTGTGAGTGACCGAGGAGCCACACACACACACACACACACACACACACACACACACACACACACACACACACACACACACACTGGATAAACTGTACATCTGTGATGCTAAAAGGAATGAAGACAGTTTAGTCAAGCTGCTGCTGACGTGGATCTGTGCTTTAGTTTGGTCATGAGTTCAGTCCATCTCTTCCTTCCATCCTTTCATTGTTTCTGTCCTTACTTCCACCTAGAGCTTCAGTCAGTCAGTCAGTCAGTCAGTCAGTGGTTGCATTATTCTCTCTGGTGTCTGTGGAGTCCTGACCTTTGAGTCGGTACCTTGAAGCCTCCAGGGAATCAAACTCTCAGCTCCTGACAGCTTCACTTCAGACAACATGGAACAATCGGAGCAGAGCAGGCCCTCTCAGGAGGAAGGCCTTAAAGAGGCAGTCACAGCTAAAACAGCACATTTTCACTCAGTGTGCACAGCAGTTAGAGCAGTTAGCAGCAAATCAACACAATGTTTTTCTTTCTTTCTTGCGTCACCATTTATACACATCTCCTTTGCTAAATGCATTTCTCTAATGAACAATGAAGACTGCCAAGGCAACTTTGAGAGTCAATCTGTTTTATTTCATCAAGTGTGACTGTGCTGAGGGCTTTGATCGGCTCCTGCAGTTTAAACAGTCCAGACTTAGAGACCTTGGGGTGTTTGTAGAGTTTTACCTTTGTCCCATTCTTCACGCACTGTGTCAATCCACTCGTTGTAGTTGGACACCTTGGTGTAGATGCCCAGCTTGTCCTCCAGGCCGCAGCCTTCGCCCCACGACACCAGGCCGATGAGGAACCAGGTGTCACCGTACAGAGTGACCATGGGTCCGCCGCTGTCGCCCTCGCAGGCGTCCATCCTCTGGCCCAGGACCCCGGCACACAGCACGTTGTTGGTGATGTTGTGGGACATCTGCCAGGCGCAGATGTTGTGACTGACCAGCGGTACCTTGATGACGTTGAGTGCTGAGCTGAAGTGGTTGCTATCCAAGTGATCTTTGCCCCAGCCTGTTACCACGGTCTCAGTGCCATTGAGGTGCAACACACGCTCGGCCATTTCCCGTCCCGGCAGGCACGCGGGAACGATGTGTTCAGAGAAGGGGGCCGGGGTCTCCAGACGCAGCAGGGCGATGTCGTTGTCCACTGTTCTGCTGTTGTAGTTTGGGTGTTTGAAGACTTCGGCCACCGGCAGCGTCGCCTCTGTGCCTTCTGCTCTGTAGCGCTCGTAGTCGCCTGAAAGGTCAAAGCAGATTCACACACACACATCTTCTCTCAAACAACAGCAAATGTAGGCACAATCCAGACATGCATGACCTCATCAACACTCATTGTGATTGGCTGCTGTCAATCATGTCTCACCCAGTCGCACTTGGAACGTCAGGCTGGTCTCCAGGCAGTGGGCAGCAGTCAGGACCCAGCTCTCACTGATCAGGACCCCTCCACAGTGAAACCTCCCTTTGGCATTCAGTAACAGTGCCTGTAAACAAAAGCATCTTCATCCTTGACTCCATCCTCATCTGTCCATATGGGCCATGTTTGTTGACTTTCTGCACAGGTTTGCTGTTATTGGCTGCCAGTGTGGAGTGGGTGTGGCTTGTGATCTCTATAAGAATGAGAACAACTCTAGAACCTGTCATGGTAGAAGCCTACATTTGTGGGTTTGTGAGGTTGTGTGTTTACGTGTGTTTGGTTAAATTGGGGGCCTACTTGGCCTTGGCAGAGGTATGCGCTCTCTTGAGTGGTGTATAAGTGGATTTGTTGTTATATCAGCGTCTCAGATGAAGCGGTGAGGGTAATCGTTGGTTACCTGCCAGGGACTCTCCCCTTTCTTCCCCACCTCCCCTCCCACCATCCAGGGCATCAGGCCGTCCATGGGTTTGGTGTAAGACGTCTTGCTAACCAGCAGCTGACCACAGGAGGAGCGGCCTGGAGAGCAAACACAGGACACACAGAGGGAGAGAACTTTGGGAACATTTCATTTGGATAGTCCAGCATCGATAATCAAATCTCAAAAATAACCGAGGTAGTTCTTAAGTCTTCAGTCTCATTTTGTGTGAAGTCCAGGCTGAGACGCTAAACAACACAAACCTGAAGCCTGAGAGCTGCACAGACTACAACTCACAGCTGGGGGTTTGGAGTTTAGATGGCAGAGACTTAATGAGTCGATGGTGGACACCTGTTGAACTTCGCAATCAATCAAAGCAGTCCACTGGTCTCAATCATGGTAATTAGAAAGCTTCTGAGTTCAATAAGATCAGTGTATCAATCAAACTGCTTGTATTATAAACAGCACATCTGTTAGTGTAGCGTCTTCAGGAGTAAATGGATGTGGACTAAAGTCAGTCCAGAAGAAGGCAGGAAGAAGGAAAAGTAGACATTGAGGCTTCACATTTCAGGAATCAAACCTTTAATGCTCTCCTCCTCCCTTCTGACCTAACTCTCCAAATATGCAATGTAGATTTTATGATTCACAGCCAAATGGAGCAGAGTGGAGGATAATAAGAGTTTGGTTCCCAGGCAGCTCCGCTATCATCCTCTCACCTTTCGGGACACAGCTCTTGGAGTCGTCTTGCAGCTTGTATCCGCTCAGACAGCTGCAGGTACGAGTCCGCCCGTCTGGGCTCTCCTTACACTCGTGGTTACAGTCTCCGTTGTTGACCGAGCAGTTAGTGGCTGTCTGGGCTGAAGAGGAGAGAGCAGCATTACCTCAACACTGCACAGGTCTAAAGTCTAAATGACTGCTAGACACAGAACCCAGAGTCTCCACTGAGGGGCGCTGTAGCACTGGACTGCACATGGAAAGGATCGGATGGGTTAGTTACCGCCCTTACCCAGAGAATGTCCCTCCCCAGTGGGCATGAAAGTGCCTGTGAAGCCTTCAGAGCTCTGTGAAGCCTTCAGCAGAGCATCAAGCTCCGCTCAACCAGAAATAGAGGAAGATGAGCAAAGAGCAGAGCAGTAAACACTCACGCTGGTCACAGATTTTGCCCTCGTATCCGAGTTCACAGCGGCAGGCGTACGATTGGTACAAATCCACACAGGTTCCATGTACACAGATGTTGTTGTCACACTGATTCCCATCTGAAACAGTCACAGGCAGCTTTAAAGACACATGTATGAACACACACACACACACACACACACAGCTTTCTATTTAACAGGAAACTTGATACAATATAATCTAATAAGAATCTGATTGCACTTCCATTACATTCCAACAGAGGGCGTTATTCAACATCAACCATGATTTAGTCCAAATGTCTTCATGCAGCATATTGTGGGGAAAATGAAGATGGAAGTAAACTAGAACATCTGCTGTGTTACTCTGACTGAGCAGCTTCTGTTCATTCAAACCAGTACAGATGTGTTCAGATGTGTCCAGATGTGTCCAGATGTGTCCAGATGTGCCCAGATTTGTCTGACTGCATTGTGGGCTTCTTGTTTTGGAGGAATACATTCACTTTCCCTCCTCCTGTCTGTGCTTGAGCTTCCCTTCCTCAGCTCTTAATGTGAAGTAAACAGTAACTGGGTCAGGTGGTCTCACCTGTGTACACCGTCCAGAACTCCAGCTAGAAAACCAAAACAAAGAGTTAATAAATGAAACACGTCTCTCACGGTCCCAACAGGATCTCATGGAGGATTCTCTTTAGAGATACTGTGGACAGAAACAACTGCATCTGCATCGATCTGAATAAG
>NW_027467112.1:147500-200000 GCF_046128005.1 Genypterus blacodes
TTTTTTAAATCAATGGAAACCTAAATTAAAAACAAAATCCATAATACTAAAACCTTTTTTTTTTTTTTTTTTGAATGTGTGTGTGTGTGTGTGTGTGTGTGTGTGTGTGTCTGTGAACATAATGCAGCTCCACACGACACATGTGAGTGTGTGGAGCCGTGTCCATGACCCACTGCAGCACACAGTCTGAACACGTGAACATGGGATGATTGTCTCTTTGCCTTTTTCAGGCTGCTGTTATTCAAGCATTTCACTAAGAAGAGGAAGATGATGTTATGGTGAAGATTTAAAGTTGCTTTGACTGCTGAGCACACAGCTTGTAAAACATATGATGCTAGTGAAATAAAAATATGTGCTGACGATCTAATAACAGAGAATCTTACAGTCTAACCTAACCTGAGTCACAGCAGCACAACAACATGGCTAGGCTTGGATATTGTAGTAAAGCTGGGTCTCTGTCAGTGCTGCAGGTTTGTGTCCGTGCTTCATTCCGGTGCAGATGACGCAGATGAAATGACAGAAGGACTGTGGAATCATTCTGATCATTATTCTCCCTCCTCCCTTTATTGTCTTCTTCCTCCAGATGTTATCGAAGCTTCTGGGACTCCTTGTCCTGTCTTCAATCTGCTCAGCCATGTTTGACCCAAACGTCACCACAAAACCAGGGGGCCGAACAACCTTAGACCCCCAAAACAATTACACAGGTGGACCGAATGAACACCCACCTTTGCCGTCAATGAGTCCATCAGAGACACGTAGTCTGCATTTACCCGGGGACCCGGACAACCCGGGGTACCCAGAGTACCCGGGGTACCCGGAGGAGCCGGGGTACCCGGGGTACACGGGCCACACGGGGGACATAGACACGAACGAGCCTAACTATGAAATCTGCTCCATACTGCTGAACTCCCCAAATCCACCGAGTGCTGATGAGATGCCCTGGTTCTGTTTGTGCCAGCACTGCAAGGGCACAACAGGGCCCAAAGGAGACCGAGGAGACCGGGGCCCTACAGGCAAGTAAACGCCATGTAAATGAACCCTGCTGCTCTGTCTCTGCCAGCACGGGTATCACCACATACGTGTGCAGCATTTGGAACTGTTGGACGTCAGAGGTGTCAGAGGCTCAGATGAGATCTTGAGGTTCTTTTGCTTTTGCTCAGGTGCACCTGGAAGTTCTGGCCAAAGAGGACTGATGGGGTTCAGAGGACGCCCAGGATTTACCGGTGGTCAAGGATTTAAGGGTGAGTTTTCTGGTTGTTAGCAGCTGTGGAGGGAGAATGAAAACGGAGGAGGAGGAGGAGGAGGAGGACGATGTCTAAACTCTAGAAAAAAGTGTCTGTCAGGAAAAGGATTTACTTTTACACACATACATTTCACATGTCGCCTCTTCTCTCCTTTCTGTCTTTTGACATCTTTGTGTTGCTCATTCGTCGTCTGCTGTGTGTTGTTACAGGTCAGAAGGGAGAACTGGGGGAGAAAGGACAGGGAGGCACAGTGGGACCCATGGGGACGAAAGGCGGCCGTGGCTTCAAAGGTCTGCAGAAGAACAACACTGAGCTCATTACACTGAAGTAGAGTCTAATACAATCCAACAGTGTTATTGTTACGGCTTTTACGTCATCTATCAATGCATGAACAACAACAAATCATTTCACACACAAAACCAAATCAGCCTGAACCTGATTGTGACTCTGCTTCAGTCTTTTCCCTGTGTGTGTTTGTGTATTCCCAGGAGAGAAAGGGGACCGGGGTTTGGAAGGACCACCAGGTGCAGAGGGCCGCCAGGGAGAAAGTGGCATGTGCCCTGCAGCCTGTAGCGGCGGTGGTGGCGGCGGTGGCGGTGGTCAGAAAGGTGAACCAGGCCTTCCTGGAAGCGCCGGAAGCAGGGGCCTGCCTGGTGTTGATGGTCCAAGGGGACCTAAAGGTTTTGGGGGGGATAAAGGTGACCATGGCAACAATGGTGCTCCAGGTACAGATGGGGAAAAGGGTGATCAAGGTGAGCAGGGCCTGTGCGACTGTCAAGACGGGTCTGCTGGGGCTGATGGGGAAATGGGAGCAGCAGGGGAGAAAGGAGACAAGGGAGCCATGGGTTTGCAGGGCAGTGAGGGTGTGAGTGGGGAAATGGGTGAGAGCGGGCCCATGGGATTGATGGGACCTCCTGGCCCTTGTACCCCATCTATTAAATCAGCTTTCACTGCCATGGCAAACGAGTCAAATCCTGCTCCACTCTGGCCAGTCCAGTTTCCAATTATCATCACTAACCTATTTAGACACTTTGACCCCAATTTTGGAGTCTACACTGCACCTGTAGATGGCACTTACGTCTTCAGCTACCATCTGGCTGTCAAGGGTGGCACGCTGTTGGTCGGCCTCTTCCATAACTACAACCCAATTGTCAAGTCATCAGAGAGTTCCAGCAGTATCAGCCACAGTGTCGTCCTCCATCTCATGAAGGGCGATGAGGTTTGGCTTATGACCAAAGATGAATTAACCAGCAACATGTACACCGATGCAGAGAGCACTTGCAGCTTCTCTGGGTATCTGCTGTCCCCAGATTCCTGCGACTTTATCTTAGGCCGAAACTTTGAGGAGCCAACCCATCAACCAGGAACATATGCTTGGACCCCCCCCACCCCAGCGCCGGTCAGTCAGACAACCAGCCCATAGGTCTAGATAAGCATCCGTGCACAATCGATCCAAACCACGCCGTGCGTTTATAGCTGCAGTTGTAAAGGGAGGGGGGAGTGTTTGGACACTGCAAAAGTTTCCATCTTATCAAGTAATTTCATTTCTTTTTAAAGCTTTGATTATCAAAACCAGCAGTGTCATTCAATGCCTAGATGTAATACGTTAGCTAATCAGTATCAGCATCAAAGCTTTCTACAAAGTCTCTTGTAATTTTCTTTTTGTATAATTTGATTTTTATAGGCAAAGAAAGGCAAGAAAAAAAGGAAGAAAAATCAATTTCAAGACTTTCTGTATTCAAATACAAAGAATGTGTTGAGACATGATCGTGTGTTGCAGTTAAGTACTAATCCAGATCCAAATGTTTTGTTGATTCCAAGACAAATCACAGACCTGAGACCTGAAGATGAGTTCAATTTGGACCCTTTAACATCCCCTTAACCCTTAACCCTTAACCAATCAGAGCAGCCGCGTGACCTGAAACCAAATCTTTATACATGTGCTTTTGAACCAGGGTATGGCTTTTTCCATTTGTTATTATTGAAGCCCAAACTACGTCTGCTATTTCTAAATACAGTGGAAACCCTCCTCCACCTTTAAAACTCAAACATGAGAGTACAACACACTGACACATTGGCTGCTTCATGTGTGAATCCTGATCAAAGTCTTATTTTGGTACTTGGCCTGATAGCTGAGCTGCGTTGAGGCTTTAGCTTCAATGATCACCATGGCACCCTGAGGACCTGGAGTTTAGTTTCATGTTTGTATCCATTTCTTGATAAAGCAAAAACAAATTGCTAACAAATCAGCTGCTTCCATCACAAACCCTCTGGTGCTGCTTTCATTCTGTATCAGATGAATTCCGGACCAAGGTACCGTTCATTGTCAAAAATTCAAAATTAGGCACTGAGGGTCACTTGTAGGTTTTCATGCCGTGGTTGCAGTTTTGAGGTTTGTTCTGGAAACAGTTTTCCAACAGTGAGCATGCGACCAATGAGACCAGAGAACGAAGCCTGAGACGGCCCGGTCCAACCTGCACTAAAGAAAGCTTTATCAAGGTTACTTTTGGATTCAACCTGCAGGTCAACTTCCATTCACCTAAAGCTCAGGTGTGACATCACATCGACTGAATACATAGATGCTGCGTTGGAGTGCTCATAGGAAGATGGTACATGCCAAACGGTGAAGTGGTACATTCATGACTTCAGTCTGCTGAATAAACAAACACAGAAGAACAAGTCAAGTCAAGTCAATTTGATTTGTATCGCACCACACCCTGAGTTTGAGTTTAATCCTGGTTCTGGTCATCTTCAACTTGACGTGCAATTGAATGAAATGGAGGTGATTTGGCAGAAGCCTTCATGCACAGCGACCAACATGAGGCACAGGAACCCAACCCGCGTGTTCTTGTGTTGAGGGCACAAACCCACACAAACAGCAGGACTCCAACCCAAGACCTCGCTGCCTCACTGCCTGTTGTTTACACAGTTACATGAAAAATACACCTGCATGCAGCAACCAATGTGATGTACAACTGATCGAAAATGTAAATATGTGAATCTGCAATAAAGTGCAATAGAGTGAAATGAATGAGAGGTGTGCTGAGGTGAATGGAAGGCTGTGGGTGAGGAGAGGGAGGAGAGGGAGGAGAGGGAAGAGCTCATTCATGGGGCCTCGCTGTTCAGAGGGATTATGGGTAAGATGGCGATGGTACAAAGTGTAGGCACCTCCAGCAGAGCAAAAGGTCTCATAATCTAATACAAGCATAATAAAACTTCAGTCTGTTCTCCTACAATCTTATTTTCTTAAATTAAACAATGTGACAGTGAGGTGAGATTATTTCACCACTTTACAATAAAAATGATTGAATTTCAGCAGCGTTTGAGTCTTTTTTTAATTTATTCTAGCAATCTGCCGTGGTCGGTCTTCTTTAATGCACGATGAGGTCTGCTCTCCTCCGGACCAGGCAGAGGGGTAAACAGAGCTGCAGAACCCTAACCTCCAGACAGAACAGTCATTCACATGGAGTTATAACATTCTTTCAGCCATATTGTGGAACAGATTTGCTCACCGTATTGTTGAAGCTTGTAATGTCCTGAGCCTCTGCTGTGTTTCACGCTTTGCTGTGTCTCTAGAGACTTAGAAGCATAAACACACCTTCAGACCTGGAAGAGAAGCACAAACATCTACACAATGAGCTCACTTATTAAGACCTATAGTTTGGACGTGAATCATTTGAACCTGGATCCTCAGTCGAGAGTCAGAGATCAACAAAAAGCACAAAGCCTCACAAATTAGTTTCACCAATTTTATTAGAGAATCGTTGTTCTTTGTGTTGCTCCATCGATTCCGTTGCATAACACACATCATCTATGCTACAGAAACTTCACTCAAATCCATGTTAACTCATTTACTAAATATAATAAATATATTCCACTTAAATTGTGACTGAAACACTCATTTATTTTCGAGCACTAAGCTCAGAGCTCAAACTCCTTTCTGCCTTTGTTTCCTCTCCTCTCTAAGTCTCTTTGGGTTCCATGTCGTCGCCCCCCGACACGTTGCCCTCCTCATCTTCATCATCTCCCTTGATCCCCCTCAGGTAGGAGCGCTTGAACTCTTGGAACACCAGCTCCTCCTCCGCCTCACTGCACACAGAGATGAGATGAGTGGATGAGCTCATTCCACACAGCTACTGAAGCACTGGTTCATAAGTTCTGTGCCTGACGTGCTGCTGTCACATTTCCTCTCAATGCGATTTGAAGAATGGCTGATTGAGTCTAGGCTCCAACTAAAGGAGTTCCTTGCAAAGTCCTTGTGAGGCAGACGCTCATGTAGTGAACCACAGGGCGAGAACGACTGCGCCCACCGTCAGTGATCACATGATCTACTCACATGTAAGAGAAATATACAGCATTCTATTAGACTGTCAGAAGCATAAAGGTCTGCCTGAGACCAAGCAGGGGTCAGGAGTAAGCTGAGACATAAAGTTCATGAGTATCACACTGTAGAACATCTTTAGCACTATATAAACAGTCCTGTTTTGTTTCCATTGTTGAACCTGTTTGGCCCACAGTCGACACCATGGACAAAGTAACCATTTCACCTTTTCTCAGAGATGTAAATGGATCTAATGGAGGGGATGAAGAAACAAAAGACTGAAGGAAAAGGATCCTGTTACACAGCAGGACAAAAGCAACGGAGGACATTTACACCGAAAGACACAATAAATACAAGAATGAACTTCCTCAGACACAACAGGCCTGCTGCGTGTAACTGTAGCCCAGGTCACTCATTCATCCACTCCTCTCATATTCCACCCACTTCTGGAATCTGTTTAGAATGTTCCAATTCAGCCGTTTCCCCTGATGTCTCTTTTGCTTCTCAGATTGGAGGGCTTCTTCTATTATCTATCTATTCTATTACCCCATTTATGTTTTTCTTTGGTAGAAACAAGCATCAGTCCAATAGATGTATGCACATTGGGATTTCCCTTTGATCGGTTCCAATAAGCAGCTGTGTGAGTGTGTCACATTAATTATTCTTATTTTCAACGGTCAAAAACAATGAAGTGATCACATAAACATCTTAAAAGCAATAATAACTAATCAAACATATGCAGATGCTTCCTTTTTATTGGCAACGTTCCATATTCACATATGTCTCCATAGGTTTTGTTGTTTTTGTAAACAAAGGTGCATCTACGGTCCCGAGTTGAAACAAATAAAGCAAAGACCAGGAGGGGCGTGGCAGTTCTTACCTTTCACCATCGGAGAGCAGCAACGCCCCCTTGATTTGTCTTTTGAGACTCAAATGACAATAAGTAGGGTAGACATTTCCAGATTGTGTCTTCTTTTTCAGACCAGTATATTTCTGTGCTGTCCTCTACATGATATTTTCCCTGACAGATCGAAAATCTTTTTTCCTACGTGAAAACTTTAAAATGTTTTTTTTTTTTTTTTTTTTACCAAGAATCAATTTCAATCCAAAAATGATGTTGTCTTACCTTTCCTTCACTGTAGGCGGCAATAAAGAGGCGGGAAAAAGGAGGAACATTTATGCTGAGTCACATGGTACACAGAGGAACAGCAATGATAATAAGCTTTATATATGATAATAACAATAAGCTTTCACACCTGTGGCAGGTTTGGGATGCATCAGTTTGAAGGGAACCTCCAAGCCGACCTCACTGAAACACAAAGCACACACACATTCAGTGTCTCAGCTGCCTGCACACCGGCACAGCGAGAGGATTCACCAATAAGAAGGCATGAAAAGAGCCGACATCAGCCTACCTGGACCCCATCATCCTGTGAGCGCACCAGGGAACGGACAGAAAACACACACAATCAGACACACACACAGTCAAATCTACTCTAACAAACACAAACAGCCAGGCCCAAAACCCAGGCTGTGTTTGATGCTTTGAAAGAAATTATAGAGCAGTGCAAAGGTCCTATTGTTGTTGGGACACAGACACACACACACACACACACACACACACACACACACACACACACACACACACACACACACACACACACACACACACACACACACACACACACAGGTGACTGACCCTCCCACGATCAGCTTCACCATGAGTCTGTATGAGACCATGATTCCCAGAACCTCCTTCAGCACCCCCTCCTTTATACTGAAAGAGAACCAAAGCATCACAGGACTTCAGTCACAGCATGGGATGGATAAACACACTCTTCCTCTCCCTCTCTGGGTTACTCACATGCTGGATGAAGCCAGGTTGGTGTCTTCGTGCTTCAGCCGGCCATCCAGCACGATGCCCCTGCGCTCCCGGTTGTTGGCCAACACGGGGATCAGCTTGTAGACCTTCTGCAGGGTCGCCCCGGCGGAAACAGAGTCCCTGAGAAGGAAAGGGAGCGAGGCCTTACAACGCAGCATGTCAGAGGTCAAGGACAGAGTCTGGACAGGATGTACCAAAGCTGGATCCCACCGCTAATAACAAAGCTACTGTTACTGAGGAGATGGTGTGGAATGGCACGTTGAGTGTGTTCGGAATTACCCAGAATCCGCGAGTGCCACACATTTCATGTAGCTGTCGTTGGAGTACAACACCACTGTTGATACCTGGTCAACTGAGGAGGAGAAGAGGAGGGAGAGGAGGGTGACCAGGAAGAAACAAAGGTCCATACAGCTTTACCAGCTTTAAACACGGCAGCAGTTTCTCGGTAAGAAAGGAATGAACTCTCGTCTCATCAACATAAAGCTGAAACTGAAGAATCCCAGTCTGTGCTCCATAGACAAGAGTGTGTGAGTGTGTGTGTGTGTGTGAGTGAGTGTGTGAGTTTACCAGATAAGATGACATTCTTCACATTTTTGTTGGAGTTGTTGGTGATGTGGACGTGAACTTTCATGGTCTCACCATGGTAGAACAGCTGAAAGCAACACAGGTCAGAGGAACAACATCATCACATGCTTCTCCTGATTCTGATTCTCTCTTTCTTTCTTTACCTCTTTCTCCAGACTGGCCTTAACATGGAGAGGTCTGTCTGACATGACAAATTCCTTGGTGGTTTCAACAGATGGCGCCATTTCCTGAGTGTCTGGAGCGTACTGCACCTTGCGCAGCATCAGCTTCACTGAGCTCCTGTGGGAGAAAGGAGGAGGGAGGGAGAAGAGAAAGAGAAGACGGAGGTGAAACTGGGTCACCTGACGGCAACTACAAAATAAAGTCCTTCTTCTTTTTCTTCTTCTTCTTCTTCTTCGGCCGACTCACCGTTTGCGTACTTTGGCATCCTGGCTCTCTGCGCTGAAAGCTTTGATCTCAAACTCCACCGCACATTGCTGCAGAAGAAGAGCACAACTTTCCTCATCATCCTGTGATGGTCGTCGGTAAAAGTTGCTGGTTTGATTGCCCGGTCAGGTTCTTACCTTGCCTACGTCGGAGGGCGCGGGCTGCAGAGCCATTGAGCAAGGCAGGTTGTCAGGAAACTGAGGAGCAAAGAAGAATCTAACTGACACAGATTTACATGATGACCAGTGCTGTTTACAAAGATCTACTAGGAAAGAAGAGGAATAAGGATAAGAGAGGAACACAGATCAAGCTAATCAATAAGTGACTCTCATGCATGTATGTATCTATACATGTATGTATCTATACATGTATGTAACTATGCAGTGGTTCCCTGTGTGTCACCTCAAAGAAGAAGGGATGAGCGTTGTCTCCCAGCTTCCTCAACAGCTTGGCCTGCGTCCGGGTGTGGATCCCCTTCTCCCGGTCCAGCAGAGGGGGGTAAACCTGGCGGGTGGACACGAACAACTCCCGCCGAAAAGCGATGCTCATCACGTCAATGTCGTCTCTGCCGTAGCGAAAGATGCAGGACAGGGTGACGAACACTAGGGGGCAGAGGAGAGATAGACAGACCGACAGACAGACGAGGGGTTGAAGCACCTGTTTGTAAAGGCAGAGAAGAAGAACACCATGCAGCCATCGTGTGTAACGCCATGGAGAACATGGATGAAACAAACCTTTCCTCCCCTCCAGAGCCTTATGGTCCACCAGGACGACGCCATCTAGTGGTGAAAAGGAAAATGGAACTTTCCATTTTCTATCAAACACGGTGAAGAGTGTTTGTGTTCGGGCCAAAGGTGTGTGTGTGTGTGTGTGTGTGTGTGTCAGGAGGTTTGGCCTGAGATGGTCTCACCCACTGGATCCACAGAATCAACGTGGTCCACAAAGTCCCTTTTCCCCATGTAGACACACACCTGAAGCAAGTGAACAGAGGAGAGAGTCGTGTTTACATCTGAGACTCTTAGCTTTGTGATCACGCTCAAGTCAAAGCATCTTCCTCCATCTGATACCGGTTTGTGTGTGTGTGTGTGTGCGCGCGTTTGTTTTCTGAACTTCTCACCGACTTGTCCTTGCAAATCTTCTTGAAAACGACGTTCTTGGAACTCATGTTGGTGCAGATTCAGAGGAGCTTCTCAGTGATCCTAAGACACACACACACACACACACACACACACACACACATACACACACACACACACACACACACACACACACACACACACACACACACACAAATGCAGGCTGACATCTTCCACATTTCCCTCACGTTGACATGTTTGCCTTCATAATCAAACAAACTGGAGAGTGAGTGAGGGGGCGTGGCTTCTCTCCTGCTGCCTGTGAGGCTCAGGCTCATTTTCTCATCACTTTGCCTGAATATTCAGCCTGGAATTCAACTCCATTCACTTGCAGTGCAGATTAGATCCAAACATACCTGATGCACTCTAAACACAGCTACTCTCCTCTCTGAATGATGTCACTAATGTTTAAATCAGGCTATGAACGGCCAGAAACACAAGAATAAGAATGAAAGTCTTTGACCTTGAGAATCCAATCTAATCTACTTGTATTCTAAATGTTAGAAGGAGATTCCACTCACCTGGGTCGCAAATATGTGCTGTTAGATCAGAGGAGGAGATGGGCGTCGGCCAGCCAGAGTCTATATGCAAATACCTGCTGTATGTCACAGCATCTTTGAGCCCCGTCAGCCAATCAGACGGCCCGGCTGTGAACGCTCGCCCCCTACGGCAGACGGACGGGCAGACGGACAGAGAGGAAGCTGGATGAGTGCAAGTCTGAGAGGATTGAAGCTGGTTCCCCTTCACTCAGCACAACAGGGTCAGATTAGAGCGAGGGACAGGAGGGAGAGGGAGAGAGAGAGAGAGAGAGGAAGAGAAGGGGAGAGAGAGAGAGCGTGGGGGGCAGAGAGAGAGAGGGAGAGAGCGAGAGAGAGAGAGAGAGGAAGAGAAGGAGAGAGAGAGAGAAAGAGAGAGGAAGAGAAGGAGAGAGGGAGAGGAAGAGAAGGGGAGAGAGACAGAGGGAGAGAGACAGAGAAGGGGAGAGAGAGAGAGAGAGGGGGAGATGGAGTGGGACAGAGACAGAGAGCGTGGGGGCAGAGAGAGAGAGAGAGACCCTTCACCTTTAATGTATATCCTATATACTAAAGTGTAAAGTGTGTGATCCAGCCTGGTCAGTCATGTATCTGTGTGTCTCATCATAAACACACCAGGCGTTATGATACATGAAGGTCAGTCAGATTAAATGAGACAAAGGTGTGTCTTTGTTATTGTTCCTCATATTTAGGGTGTAATAGAATAAAGAGGTTCCTTCATAGAGACACATCCTGTAAATGGGCCTGAGCGCTCTGAATGGAGTGACTGGTTGATTGATTAGCATTGGGAGTTTTGAAGTGTGTGTGTGTGTGTGTCTGTCTGAATTAGGCACAGTGAATGTGCGTGGCCCTTTACACTCTAACCTGACCGAGTGTACAGGAGGCTGAAGGTTGAGCAGCAGGTTTGATCCAGTCTACACTTTAATCCACCGTTCTGCCTGTCAGCAGCTCAACAGACAAACACAGGTGGATTACTGAGGTGCATCTAATCATCATCATCATCATCATCATCATCATCATCACACAGGAGATTACACACACACGCACACACACACACACACACACAAACACACACACGCACACACGTGCACACACACACACACACCACACACACACACACACACACACACCACACACACACACACACACACACACACACACACACACACTCACAAAGCAAAGCTGTCATTTGTTATGTTATATAAACTTTATTAAGGAAATAACAGATCCCAAACAGTGTCATAATGTTTATTACTTAAATCATTACTACTCCTTACTTCCCTAAGGTTTACATTTTAAGATTTAACTTCAAAAACTCTTCAAAACAAACAAGGGTATATTTGAAAGAACAGGAAGGAGAATGTGTGCGTGTGTGTTCATGCGTGTATGAGTGTTTGTGTTTGTGTGTGTGTGTGTGTGTGTGTGTGTGTGTGTGTGTGTGTGTGTGTGTGGGTGTGTGTGTGTTTCAGACATAAGCCCTTGAATCTGGATCTGACTTTGCAGTGGTCTTGTAGATCGTCTGTGGTTGGTTGCCATAGTAACCCCTGAAAGTCAAAATAACTAAATAAATCAATGACGTCATCGTTATATGCAAACTATGTCACACATCACAGATTACAAAAACCGAATGTTTTAATTTTGAAGCGCATTTTAATGTAAAGTGAATCAAGAGCAGGAAGTTGAGCTGAACGAGGGGTGTCGCTGTGTGAGAGGAGGACACGTGCACTTACCCTTTCTTGCCTCCAGTGGACGCTCTTTTGCAGGCAGTGAGGAGTAAACAGCCGCCCACGATGGCCAGAGAGGCTCCGGACCACCCGATGAAGAGCCCCGCCCCCAGCTCGTACCTGCCGCGGCACAGGTTTGAGTTTCAGTTTGATTGAGACTGTCAGTGTCATGTCTGCACCACTAGATGGCGTCGTTTCACAAAGCTCATAGAAAATATTTCTGAACTCATTTTTTTGTTGTGATCCATGTAAACTCACCTTTGACCCGCGGTGAAAGGGTCGTAGAACGCCTCCACCACTCTGACAGCGTACCAGGACACCGCCACCATGCTGCACGTACCTGGAGACAACAACAACAACAACAGCATGGATGAGACAACAGACCTGCATTACATCTGTGACACTTTACTGTCACCACAACATCCCAAACACTGGCACCTCCGTCATTCAGACGTTCTGTGATAAAGCAGATGTCCTCACCAGAGACCAGGGACAGGATGCCACCGGTGATCGATATCTTGGCCTTGGACACCTCGTTGGACGAGCCCACACTGATGCACCTCAGGCCGAACAGAGACACAATCATGGAGGCGAGGCCGAGCAGCAGGGAGAGGATCATCAGAGCTCGGCACGCCTGGACATATTCTGCAGGAAGGAAGAGTTATGTCAGGTTTAGACCTGAGAACCATGACAGACTCAACACAACAGCATCATTACCGCTCTGTCACCTGTGAGAGGAACCTGACCTGCACCATCACTGGGCTCTGACACAAGTTAGAAGCTAAGCGTCTCTCATGTTCCTGCGTATCTAACGTTGCCTGATCCATTTTCTTTGACGTAGTATCACCTTAAATCTATGAGGTTCATTTAGCTTCAGTGAAGATCAGGACGCAGCAACAACGTATCTGTGTGACACACACACAGGTTTGATTCAAAAAGTGACAAACTGAGGGTCTTTGTGTGGCAGTCAGAAGTGATAAAGTGAGCAGACTCCTTCAGCATTTCCACCCATTTTGCTGTCAAAGGAGTTCAGCTCAAAATGGCGCCCATAGGTGATCTACATGACGCCACAGGAGCATAAAGGAAGGTCCACTAACCGACCGCCGGCTCATTTTCAGGCGCAAAAGCGTGACTTTAAAAAAATCTACACACACACACACACACACACACACACACACACACACACACACACACACACACACACACACACACACACCCTAACCCAATTCCCTGGCTGTGGTCCAACAACAAGGCGGGAAGTCCAGAAGTCCAGAAAGAAGAAGAAGATGAACTAAACCTACAAATACTCACAGGTTTACTTCCCAATTCATACAAAACCGAGAAAGAACTGCGACAGTTCGACGGTGGGAAGAAAAATAACGCATCCTCAGAATTGTTCTTTTTGACAACTGAAAGGTCTTAAGATGATAAAAGAAAATAAACACAACATTTAGTCTTTGTAGGGATCTTTTGCGTTCATTAGGGTTTGGGGTTCGTACATTCGCTCTCTCGTACGTTTGTTCTCTCGAACGTTCTCGTCTTACCTGGCAGGCCGAGGATTGTATCAAAGTCCCGACACTGCGAGATGCCCAAGCTGCTCTCGGTGCAGGTGTGCCACAGGTTCACAAACTCCCTCTGGGTGGTGATGACACTGCCGGCAATTGTGGAAATCCTCCAGTAATCGTTGGCCAGCGACGCTCCGGTCAAGAGCCAACTGGCTACCACCGTCACATAGCCGATCACTTCTATAGACATGGTTCCAATGAAACAAAACGCAGACAAGAAAGGCCCAGAGGAGAAATCAAAGAGACGTCTGGATGACTTTAAATGTCACAACAGAAGTGGCAAGGTGGTCGGAACTTCTGAGGAAAGATCTGAATTTGGGAGCAGAAGCTCTTGTCTCTCTCTTTGCGTTGTGTTAATCTGCTCCTCCTGACTCTGACTGGAGGACTTTACACCCATCTGGGGGCCATAAACCGCCCGGGTGCCACTCCCTGTAGATCCCCTGCCTCTCACTTTGTACTGATCACCATGACGATGACAATGATTCCTCAGCCACACCTGAACTCACCTATGAACCACCTACATGTGCTGTGTTGAACAGAGACAGACTACAGTTCACATTCACAGTACATCTAGGACAGAAAGGTCTTTACCAGACAGTGATGATGTCATTGCTGAAGCTGGTTGATAGGGAGTTACTCAGATGTTCAGAGCTGCTAGGGTGCTGCCAGGTGGTTGTTAAGGAGAGGTTGCTTATGTCTTTGTCAGTGACTGAAGACGTTTCCATTGTGGAAGCTCGGGTGCTGCTCGGTGGCTCCATGGTGACGGCTCATCTTTGACTTTGTTCTGCAGTTGTTGGGTTGTCAGTACTTGAGGTGGTTGGTAGGTAGAAACTGTGATGCACAGGCTGTCCTCAGGAGGGTGTTCCTAAGGTGTTACAAAGGTGTTTCGTACTTTCAATAGAAGAATATTCAAGACTATTAGGTTTAAAAGAGTGATAGGTGGTTGCTATGGTATTGATAGGTCGTTATCAGGGCAATAGTAATGGCTTCCGTGCCAAAAATGAAATGAAAAGTTACAGCTTCAGCGGGCAAAAGGAGCGATCACCTCTCTCACCACACTGACCCGCCTTTCAAACACCATCTGCCTCAGATGAACACAATGTTTACACACAGAAGACACACTCCTGACTCTGAGTCACTGCACTGCACTGCATCGTGCCATCACATCATTCACAAGATAAGAGTCCATGTTTGTCACAGCTCAGGTAGAAACTCAACTGAGACACTAAGACACTAAGACAAAGGAGTTTATTGCGCAGGTTTGTCTTATCGTCTCCTGAGTACAAACTCAACACACTCCATTAACCCAGAGGAAACAGGAAGTCAGAGTGTGACTCTTCAGCAAAAAATAAGGGAAATAAACATCAAACCTGACACAATGTTCCAGTCTAAATGAGGAATCTTGTTTGTCTGGCCTCATGTCAGAACGTCACACACTGAGTCAAAGTGCTCAATCATTTCCCCTGATGATCAGCTGATGTTTACAAAGCTAACTTCTTCTGGAATAAGGAGATTGGATGTTTTGTCCAGAGTAACACAACAATGTGAATGAAAACAATCATAGTGTCATATTGTCAGTGAGCAGAGTCGCAGCTGTCAGGCCTGTCAGTCAACACCATCAAGCTAGTGAGTGATCGCTAAGGCAACTGAAATGTTATCAAAAGCTCCAAATTACACATTTACTAACTAACAGAGGGGCGGGACTTCTCTGGCTCTCGCTTGGAAACTGAACTGATACTACATGAGCGCATTTACAGCCCTGCTTCCTCCCACACACTCCCACACACACACACACACACACACTGGTGACACTGTGAGACAAAGACACAAACGCTTCTTTAGTGGAGATGTGAGAGTCGATGTGCTTTATAGCTTTATGACCGCCTGCAGTTAATGTTTGATCATGGTCACTGTCCAAAGGTCAGCCTGGCTCTGTGCTCTCTCTCTGCTCTCACACACACACACACACACACGCACACGCACACGCACACGCACACGCACACGCACACGCACACGCACACGCACACGCACACGCACACGCACACACACACACACACACACACACACACACACACACACACACACACACACACACACACACACACACAGAGCTCTTCTTTCATTCTTGCGTAAACTGCAATTACAAATAATGGGCACGGCAGCTGAAACACACACAACCAGACTCAACTAAGCTCCTCCCCCTTCGCACCTGACTCATCTGGACGCGTTTCCTCTTTTCTTCTTCACTGACAGACAGAACAATAAGACGAGTGAGTGTGTTGATGCCTTTATGTGGTGTTGTTAGTGCGTGTTAGGCCTCCCACATGAGGTCACGTTACATTAGAACACAGAGTCAGAGACATGACCTCACTCAGCCATCAACACGCTGAGTTCAGGTGTCATCGGTATAAAACGGTTAAAGAAATAAAAGAGGTCACTAAAGGTTTCATCTTCACATGTTCGCTTTTAGAAAATGTAAACTAATGTACATATATACACTCAGACTAAACATACATGTAATAAATACTTCCTTCGAGGTTTTTGTGCGAGTTATTGTTTTGAGTAGTATGAGGTGAGAGCGGACCGGGCTGGATCCTGTCCCTCTGCTGGTTCAGGTCCAGGGACAGAAACCACCAGGATGGGATCACACAGCTCCTCCACCTCGGGCCGGGCTGAGACCGGAACCAGGATGTGTTGATCTCCAATCAGCTGCAGAGAAGCAGGGCGAGAAAACAGAGAGAGAGAGAGTTTGATTGAGAATGGAAGCCTGGAGGATGAAGCGTATTGAACACGGATGAGCCTTCAGTCCGGGCCGACTCACCAGGGAGCCTGGGAACGGCTCCGTACGGAAATACAGGCAGCAGGCGTCCGGGCGGGAGTGGACCAGCGACCAGAGGGCAGCGAACAGCAAACCTGCCATGGCGAGGACGGTGCAGGCGACGGCGGTCGGCTTCTTCCAGGCCTCAAAGGAACCTGGCAGGGAATCACAAGGTCAAGGGGTCACCTGTGTGTCAGTATGACCTCATGGGACTGTGGCTGAGGATTTAGGGCGAGTTTAGCAGCTCAGTGTGTGTGTGTGTGTGTGTGTGTGTGTGTGTGTGTGTCCACCTATGTCCACCCTACCTGTGATTGAGACACACTGTGCGTCCGTGCTGCTGCTGCTCACGTTTGTGTCCAGGAGAGCCTGAGCTGTGGCGCAGTACACCGCTCCCTCCTGCAGGGCGGAGACATGCAGCGCCGTCTGCTGGGCTGGGACCACATGAACAGCAGCCTGAGAGAGGGGTGGAGGGAGAGAGAGAGAGACAGAGAGAGAGAGTTAGTTGACTTAACACACATCAGCTCAGAGAGGCCATCCATGAAACAAATGTGGAGTAAACCATAGCAACGCAACAAAATTTACAAGAAAGAAAGAAAGAGGGTAGTGATATCAACAAGAATACTTAGACATGAAGGAGAGAAGTGAAGGAAGAAAGGAATGAACACTTCCGCATGCTCTGACCTGTTCCTCCTCTCCTCTCTTCCACACGGTCACGCTGATGGTCGCGATTAGAGGAAGCTCGTCAAACGACACGTGGAGAGCGTCGCCCACCGCCGTGACCGCCATCTTAGGCACCGTCAGGACGGCTGAACACACACGTTTACCCTCAGTCACACATCTTTGCAACATTTTGTCCGATGTGCCACCTTTACATCGTTAGTTTGTCTTACTGTCTCTCCTGTTGAAGGGTGCGGCGAGCCGGGTCCAGGCCGAGACCCGCGACCCGCACTGGGCTCTGACACGGAGGCTGTAGTCAGAGTCTGAGCCCAGGTCACAGGTCACTTTGCAGCTAGGGTGGAGGATCTTCTGACACTCCAGAGCGTCAACCCACCTCCCGTTCAGGATAACCAGCTCAAACTCCCTGGAAGGCCGAGAGACAGAGAGACAGAGAGACATGAAAACATGGAGACAAGGAGACAAGGAGACAAGGAGACATGGCTGTTAGTGGGTGTGAGCTGATTGGTTGGGAGGCTGAGCACAGTAAATAATTCCCCCACATTTATTTAAGTGGGAATGGGGATTTAATATGGGAATTTGTCTTTTTCTCAAGTGTTGGAACTTGAACTGTCCACTGCTTCTCTGAGATCCACACTCAGCCGTCATTCTGTGGCTCAACTAAGCTGCTGGTTACTTTACATTTCCTGTTTACAATACACACAATCCTTCTTTGGTCTGAGTACCACGTCTGTCCGGCCTGGAGTAAAGCTGTGAGCCACAGACACGAGGCAGACGCCTCTACGTGCTCGCGTTGTGTTCAGGCTCTGTGGTGTTATGTAGGTGTGATGACAGCGATCAAAGCTTCTACCTGCAGCCCCGGCTCTTCATTAGGTGAGGTCATTACCTGCTTGCATTTGCTGCCAAACTGAAATGCTGTTTGAAGATGGATGAGCTGCCACAAACCTTTATGTTCCCTTTGAGAGAGACTGGAAACAGGAGAGGACACAAACAGAGATCAAACTATCCCCCGTCCTCTCCTCTGACTGAACACCACAGCTGTGAATCTCATTGATTTGTCACATTTTGTAGTTTGTACTTGGAAATAAGCAAAATCTAAATGAAAAGAGCAACAACTGATCTAAACTAAGCTAAGTTGTTGCAGTAAGGAGACTTCTCCTGTCCCCTAAACATCTTCATCTGCTGTGTAGGCATGACTTCACAATGATCTTAACCAGGTTGGGAAAACAATAAACACGTTATGTACACACCTAAAGTTATTATGCTGTGAGTGTGTGTGAGTGTGTGTCGGCAGCTTTCACACACATCCCATTAGAACACGCCTGACACACCTGCTGACTCAGACGCTAACAGGCGTGGCACTAATTGCAGTTCACAGTAATCAGGTAAAAACAATTATAGAGTTTTCACACAAATTAAAGCGACACTGTTCAGATTCTGCATCCTGTTTATACACAGGATTGGAGTGCACATTTGAATTGAGGCGCACTTGAGCACACTGTGAGCTTCAGGCAGCTCAGGGTTTCTACTACGGCAAGGTCCTGAGCCGTTCAGAGGGCAATGCAAAGGGTCAAAGGTCATCCAGACCATTCAAAGGACACAATAACAGTGGAGGTATAGAAGCTGTGTTTAGATCATCCATCCAAACGTGGAAGCCAACGCCCTTCAGGTGGAGCAGAGTGGGTAGAGAGCTGATCCATGCTGAAACGTCAACTATTCCAGTGAATCCTTGCTAAAGTGGAAGACTCACCCCTGGAACTGCACCGAGTACTCCAGCGTGGTGTTGCAGGCAGACGTCAGAGGAGGACGCCACCTCAGTGTGTGCGCCATGTCCACAGACTCCATGTAAACTCCACCAGGTGCTGGCAGCAAACACACATCTGGGGACAAAAGGGCATGTTTGTAACATCCTGTAACATACGTATACGCATGTATGCCACTTCCATGACAGCAGATGGCTGATGTGCCACAGATGACATGTTGCTGAGCAGGTCTGTCTCTCACCTCGTCACACTGGCTCACTACAAACTAGTTGATCCGCTTTCAGGAATGGCACACATGTGTTTGTGTTGCCAGGTCACAGCCGGAGCCACATCTCAGCTCAAAAGCTCCAAGCAATCCAAAATCAAATCCACATCCCAGAATCTGTCTCTGTGACATTCTACTGGGATTTATGAAGGGATTATGGCCCAGAACTTATCAATCAACCCCATTTAAGACATGTTGGTTTAGTCCATCCTCTCTATGAACAGACATCCACCTCAACATCCTAGTGCCTTGCTTAAGGACGATGGCAGCACCAAATAAACGCACATTGTTGTTTGTTTGACAACGACAACAACAACAACAACTATGATTTATGAACTCTGATATTAATCTGATTGATTTCATTTGAACCTCGTTCTCCTGTAGACGCTGTGTCTTGGCGGGATGTGAACTTACATGTCATGAAATCCAGCAGGATGAGCAGCAAACGGACAGCGTCTCTGGCTCTCATAGCTGCCGAGCTCAGCAGAGGAGGTCAGGGAGGTCAGCAGGTGGTCGCGTCATGTCCACCGGGTCCGTCTCCCAGTGCCTAGAAGTCTCTATCGTCCTTTGAGACCACCAGAGGAAACGCTCCGTGTGCGGGTGTGAGGTTCGGGATGTGTGTGTGTGTGTGTGTGTGTGTGGTCCCTGTCACATCGTGTCTCTGCAGGTTCCTCTGGCTGCTGGAGCTGTGGAGCTGCTTGGCCCGTGGCGCTGTGTGTCTGTGGAGCTGTGTGTCTGTGTGTCTGTGGAGCTGTGTGTCTGTGGCCTGTGGAGCTGTGTGTCTGTGTGTCTGTGACCTGTGGAGCGTGCAGCTGCGTAGCCTGTGGCAGCCGAGCAGGTGGAACTCGTTATGGAGCCTGGAGCCACATGCATGTTCACACCTACAGGAGCGACGTGGATCATGGAGGCTCTGCTGCTTCACCTTGATTTGGTGCAGAGGAGTGTCACAGTCACACATGAAGCTCCTGGAGGTCCAAACCTCCCCTCTGCGGCCCGGCTGACGGTTCTGATCTGAGCGACGTGTCTGTTCCCTTCATCAACACATCTGCTGCCAACAAGAGTCAACACCACAAACTCCCTCATTCTGGCCTGCTATGATTGTGAGTCTTTCTGGTACAAACACATTTAGCACAACAGACACACAGGAAGTGACCTCATGTGACCTTTTTGGGTTTTCAGCAATGGATCTTACTCATATCAACAAATCAGCAGTTAAATAATCAATAGGTCCCATTAACACACTCACTGAAACCATATAGACATGTACATACACGTGTGTGTGTGTGTGTGTGTGTGTGTGATGTAAATATGAAAACAGTCGGTGGATGATTTACTTAACAAATGCTTTAAAAATGTCATCATTCTGGTGCAAATCATGGATTTATTGATTGATGTACTACAGTATAACACTGACAGCCTCTGTCCACCAGGGGGCGAAGTGCAGGCCAAAGCTCTCTGAACCACAGCTTTGACTCTGGACAGAGGTGCCGTCAAATCTCTAAGGGGTTAACAGTAACTAAAATCCTGACCTCAATCAGACTAAACACTTAATGGTCCACATGTTAGTGCTCTACTTCTTCTTCTTCTTCTTTAAAGGGAATAAATAGATATAAATGTTTAAGCTGCTCATCCTAAAGTAACCAAAGAAATACTGAGTGGCAACGAAAACAGAAAATGTCTCCAACTAAATGGATTTCTTCTTCTCTACAGTAGAACCACACTGGCTTCAGGTTAAGTTGCGTCAGGTGGTGTGGTCGGGGGGGCGTGGCAGCTTCATGTAACGGACGGGCTTCCTGCCGTGGTCCTGTGGCGGTTGAACATTCCTCCTCTCCATGTGAACGTTTGCCCGTCTTGTCTGAGTTTGTAACAGTGAGTTCTGCTTCCAGGTGGTTCCCCGTCCCCCGTCCCCCGTCACCACACGGGGGAGGGGTTTGCCTTCTAGAGTTTAAAGGGAAAAGACGTAGAACGCAGTGGCAGCTTTGCCCTTT
Organism: Genypterus blacodes; assembly: GCF_046128005.1. NCBI lineage: Eukaryota > Metazoa > Chordata > Actinopteri > Ophidiiformes > Ophidiidae > Genypterus > Genypterus blacodes. The sequence goes on from NW_027467112.1 coordinate 168,426, forward strand.
GACCTGGACAAGATGCTACACTGGGTCTCAGCTTATACCATCAAACTCCTAAAAGGTCCCAAAGCGTGTAGTGACCCGTGTCAGAGTCCAAACGGGCCACGGTGGCGCCGTGCATGAAACCAACAACCAACCACCGCCATCATGAAAAAATACAAAACCTTCATATCAGACAAAATGACAAAGAAAGACAAAATCAAACACATGAAAGGTGCAAAATGCTGCGCCGAGGCTCACGAGTCGCGGTGGAGACGAGCTGCCGACCGGGGGAAGAGAGAGGAGGCGTGATCCTCGTGACCGTTCAATGTTTCCAAAAGTCTCTGAAAGACTGTCTCAGTGAGGAGGTGAAGGAGGAGCTGAGGCTGAGGCTTCAGACTCACATTAGGCTCCTCCTACATGACACCAACGTAACAGGCAGGTGAGCGCAGAGCGAGCAGAGCGGTCCCCGTTTCTCTACAACAACAACAACAAATATACACACAGACAGACACACACACACACACACAAAGCTTCTGACATAGGCCTGCACATGCTGGAATGCGGCCTTTTAGAGTCCTAGGTTCAGCTGGATTTTGTGTTCAAATATGGCGATGAGCAGCATGATGCAGAAGCCCAACAGGATGCCGGCGTTCTGCAGCAGGAAGAAGCCGCAGTGGCTGAAGCCGTGGTCGCCGGCGTTGTTGTGCAGCATCTCGGGCACCTGCGTGGGAAAAGCAGACAGGTTTTGGTTCCATTTCATAAAGTGAGGCACACGAGGTCTGAGGTCCACACCAGACGATCCAGCAGCTGCTCCTGACAGCTCAGCCACATCCCACCTGTGTGTGTGTGTGTGTGTGTGTGTGTGAGAGAGGAGGCCATCTGCTTATGAAGGCCACCACTTCACAACAAGCCCTGTTGAGTGTGAGCCGACAGATGCTGCTGACTCCACGCTTTCAGGGGGGAAAAACAGACGAGCTGCTTCCGATCGCGAGGAACTTCACGAGATACAATCCAGACACACACCTACAACCTGAACACCACACAGCCACAAGCCTACAAACCCCAGAACTGACGCCCTGGTACTCTCACATGTTTGGTTGCTTGTGTGTCTTCTGACTCACCATGTCCACCAGAGCCACGTAGAGGAAGAGCCCGGCGGTGAGGGCGAAGATCCACATGGAGATGTTATCTGCAAAGTGGCCGATCAGGATCCCCGTCACCATGCCCAGGTAGGCCATGGTGGCCGACAGCACGTTGTAGAGGATGGCCTGACGCACCGTCATGCCCGCCTTCAGCAGCACCGCAAAGTCACCTGGGAAACAGAGCGGGAGGCTTAATCACAACATGAAGGAGGCCGAAAAGACAAAGGACATTAGGCTTAAAGCTTCAGCCTTCAGCGTTCAAGTGTATGAAGCTGTGAAGTTCAAAGCCAAGCTCAGCTTCTCTTACCTAACTCATGAGGCAGCTCGTGACAGAACACGGCCACAGAGGTGCTGAGTCCACTGGAGAGACCCTCAGTGAAGGCGGCGCCTGCAGGGAGATCAACACAGCTTCAGGAACAAGGTGCTGGCTTCTTCTCACCTCTGCTTCTCTGACTTACATACTTCAATCAAACATGGTCACACGGCTTCGGTTACAGCGTCACTCACCGATGGCCAGGCCGTCGCTGAAGTTGTGCAGGCCGTCTCCCATGATGACCATCCAGGCCAGCGTGGCCACGCCGGCCTGCTGGAAGTGCTGCTGTGAGTAAGAGTGTGAGTGGCTGTGTGGGTGGTGGTTCTGGGAGTGGTGGTGGTGCAGGATGTGGTGGTAGTCGTGGTGGTGGTGATGCATTTCGTCGGCCTGGCCCACAGTGTCGTGGAAGTGGGAGTGGCATTTGTTCTCGCAGTCCTCGTCTGTGTAGTCTGCGGTGGCGGCGGCGGCCCGGCCGTAGCCCTGCGGCGTCACCACGGCCACCTGCGGCCTCAGCATCACCTGCTCCTCCTCGGCCACGCTGCCCCCGTGCAGGATGCCCTGGTGGTCCCCGAACGCGCCGGCGCCGTTAATCTCCACGTCTGGAGCCGGAAAGTAACAAGTTAGATGACAGACTCTGTTGAGGAGGAGACACTGAGAGTCTTTACACATCTTCATCTGCGGCGCTGCCTCCTACCTTCAGCTGGCTTCAGTTCACTTTCCTCCACTGCCAGCTGCTTCTCCAGGTTTGCTTTGTCCTTCTGATCCCACTTCTTCTGCATCTGTTAGGATGGCAGGCACAGATTGAGCTCCACTACAGCAGGAACACCGACGTTCACACACGCCATCATCAAACCACGACACGCTCGTTCATAAATAGACTTCCTGTACCTTTTAGACGCATTATTGCACATTTTTAACTAAGGAATCCGACTCTGACCTTCTTCTTGTCCTTGTACATTTTGCCCAGTGTGAGGAAATGCTCTATCAGAAACATGAAGTAGACTCCGGCCAGAGCGGTCAGTCCCTTCCACACGGGGTCCAGGTCTTCCTCGTGCTCCTCGTGGAAGTCGTTGTCGAGTGGAGTCCCAGAGTCGTCGTGGTGATGCTGGTGGCCCCCCTGAGACTGAAACGTTTGCATACAGATGTCAACAGCTGTGCGCTCCGGTGTGAGGGGGCGTGGTGAACGAGTGAGCGGCCTGTGCGACTCACGTGGGGGATGAGGTGCAGGAAGGCGTCGCCGCTCAGCGTGCCCACGGCCAACGCAACCAGGAAGCTGAGCAGGAACTTGAAGAAGACTCTGTTTATCAGCGGGATGAGGACGACGCCGACCAGGGAGAGCAGGCTGATGACTGTGATGGAGATGAAGCCGCCCACCCACGCTGTGAGAGAGAGAGAGAGAGAGACACACACACACACACACACACACACACACACACACACACACACACACACACACACACACACACACACACACACACACACACACACACACACACACACACACACACACACACACACACACACACACACACACACACACACACACACACAGTGAACTTTCTGATGACGGGACCATGACAGAAGAACTCTATGTTGAGATCAATGGTTCTGAGGTCCAGTTCCTCTGTCAGCAGGCATCATCTTACCTGTGGTGATGCTCCTCTCACTTTCTGCAGAGGGATGTTCATGCTGCTCATGGCTGTTGTGACTGTGCTTATGATGTTTATGGTCTGGAAACAAACAAAACAGAACTCCATCATGAACTATGAGACGTCAGACTGGTTTACCTTCTGATCCGTAACGTGTGCTTCCTGTCAGGACGGCCCCACAGGCTCACGGTCTAGGATCTGTCAGTACCTCTGTCTGGGCTCTGTGCAGCATCGCCGTGCAGGATGCAGTCCCCCACGTCCATCTGGTTCAATAAGGCCGGGCAAATGATGCTGAAGTCACTGACGCTCACGCCCAATTCCCAGGACATCCCATGGGAGGAGAGGAGGCTGGAGGCGTTCAGGCACTAGGGTCCACAGAAACAGAGACAAGGATCTAACTCTGAACACACTCCTGCTACTTCCCTCCGAGTGTACACCCAAACACACAGTAAGTCCTACCTCTACTGCATCCAGGCTTCGGTTGTGGAAAGGTTCATTATGGTCGTGGTCGTGATCATGGTGGTCATGGTGGTCCAGAGTAGACAGATTTTGATTTTCAGTCATGGTGTCCGACGACTCTGCGGCCTTCAGGTGTGCAGGCCGAGGATCTGGATCTCCATCCTGTCCCTTGTGAACTTGGTCTGGGTTCCCAATCAGTTGTGCCGTGTAGGTGGGCGTGGTCCCGAGCTCCTGGACTGTCAGGGTGGTCTTCTTGTTGTAGAGATTCTGATAGCTGTCCGGGTCCTCTGCTTTCTTCCCTGCAGAGCTGTCCGGCGCCTTAGCGTCTTTGGGGTTGTCGGGGAACTTCTTGGGCTCAGAAGCTTCTGTGTGGACGTGCTTTTGGTGGCGCGTGCCGTCGTCATGGAAGTGGTGGTGGTGTTGGTGGTGGTGGTCATGAGGGTGGTCCGGGTCTCCAGGGTGCTCGTGGTGTTGCACCATAATGCTTCTGATGCGATCCAGCCCCACACTTTGCAACAGACGCTTCAAACCAGCAAGAGAGATGGTGCCATTCTCCCCGTACCTGCAACACAGACAAGCAGTCACACAACATCAGCAATAGAAGAAGTCAACAGTCACATTCATGTTAGTTTGTCAGCTGGTGTGAGAAGTGTGTGTTGCCTGTTAGAAGGCTACCTGTTGAAAAGAGCTTCCAGGTGTTGCCTCTGGCTCTGCTCCGCTCTCTGAGTGTTACCCACAGCTGACAGGAAGTGCACTCTGGTGTTTCCCGTCTCTGCCGGGGTCGGGCTGCAGTCGGGGCCGCTCGTCCCATCGCAGCAGAACAAATACAGGATGAAGAGAAAGAACACGGCCGGAGCTGCTCTGGACCTCCGCTCCTCCATGATGCCTGCAGGGGAAACCAGAGAGATGACACTTTTAGATTCACTTTAAGTCACTTCATTCACTTCCTGTTATTTGATTGTTACTTTGACTCAAGTTTAAGGGAAAAGCTTAAGACTGAAGACATTGGGACAGACTCTTAAACACCAGCAGAAGGAGGAACAGTTTGTTTTCAGGATTTCTTTAGCATGTCGTTTCTTCATCAATTTGTATTTTGATTGAATCTTTACAGTGACATTTTATGGAAGGAAGCAAACACGAGAGAACACTTTAGTACAAGAAAATACTTTAAATCATAAATACAATTAAATAAAATCCAAAAATAAAATCATTTATTCAATTTTATTTTAGACTTTGTGTCTGTTGTGACCCCAAACTTAGGACAGATTTACTCCTTCAATGTCAGAAACAAGACGATAAACTAAAGAAACAAAGTTGAGTTGAATCAGAACCTAAACTCTGCGTGTTCAGTGAACGAAGCTGACAGAACACGGAGACAAAATCATCTCAAAGACACAAACCGAGGAGGAAAGTAGATGATTTCTGTGAATATAATGAGGTTAAACGTTATACTGGATTAAAGAACCACACATGTTGGCTCTTTAGAGAACTTAAACGGTGGATTAGCCAGCTAGCTAGTTAGCAGGTAGCTTTCTCAAAATTTCCCCCAAACAATACTGATATAATTAAACACATTAAGATGAAACAACGCCACTAAACGTTAAGAAGTCTCCTCAACACAAGCTCACCTCTTCACCCAGCTTCTACCGGCGCGTTAGCAGAGTTAGCCAGCCAGCTAGCGGCGCTACTCCTTTCAGTTTCACAGACTGACTGGTGACATCTGCCCACTGGCTGCGGCCCTCCGCTCAGGCCTCCAGCTACAGAGGCGCCCGGCCGGCCGATTAACGGTGACTTCATGTGATAAAATGTAGAAACTCGCTCCCCGACGCCGCGTCTCGCCTTCTCCGCGTTTCCCTCTCTCACGCCGGGAGGTAAACACAAACACGTTGGGTTTGTGCGCTCTGCACCAGGCAGCCCGGTGCCGTGTGCACAAACACGGTCAACCCGGAAACTCAACACTGGCGCCCGCCACCTCCGCCGTGTGGAGCGGACACGCTGCCGCTCCAGCCCGGGACAAACGCGGGGCATAAAGGGCTGAGTTAAGTGGAAGTAACATGTCGATGACTTACGCGCTGCTGTTTGGCCGCTCCGGTTGAAGTGTGGACGCCTCCCGGTGCTGCTCGGTGTTCCTCTTCTCCGGTCCAGTAACGAGGGCTAAAGGATGTGGTCTGTGCTGCCTTCAGGTGCTGTGGGAAAGCTGATACACGAGTGAGTGGATGAGCTCAGAGAGGAGAGCTCAGAGTGGGTGTGTAGAGTAACTCAGGGTAAACACAACATTACACCTTTGTGTTTGTTCGGTAGTCAAATATTTATTATTTACTTTGAGAATTAGTTCAAACTGACAGGATTAGTCAGACTACTGCTAAAATAGTTTAAGCAGGAGATGTTTTTCTGCACACATCTGTCCAGACCGGTTTCAGTCTAAACAAAGCTGTTTTCAGATGAGACTTTGACAGTTCTTTATAGACAAGAACCACATATGGGCCGCATAATATGTAAACCTTAAAGGCAACCAGAGGCGGACAGTAACCGAGTACATTTACTTGACTACTGTACTTAAGCCTTGTAATGTCCTCCCGTGTTACACACACCTAAGGCCCTCTGGGGGTCAAATTGACCCCAAATTGTTTGACTGTTATCTAAACCATAAAGTGTAAATTTTCAATTATTTTTGTGTCACAGCTTTAGTCTGACTCCAGTCCAACGCATCACCACAAATTTTTCCATTTATTTTGGAATTTAGGGCCAAAAGGCCTTGTTTACATTCAATATACCCTATTTTTGAGTTTAAAAATGGGAAAAATGTTTGAAGTATTTGATATGATCTTGACTTTTTGACACGAACCGGAGTGGAATATGTCAAAGTTTAGTGAGGGTGCCGTTTTTAATTTTTTTAATTTTTTTAATTTTTTGAATGAGAGTGGGGTATATTTTACTGTGATCTAGCATCTCAATAAGAACATATATTCATTCTACTAGGGAAGGCCTTACAGCTGACAATGGACAAAGGAAAAGTGGACCTCAAGCGTGTCTAAACTGGACAAGGAATGTAAATTGCAAAGAAGGATTAAAAACAGCTGACATATAGATGGCCGTTATAAAGTGAACTATTACCCTCAGGATGGTCATGTAGTGTTTACAGGGGTCCCAGGTGGTTTGTCAATATCCACTGAACGGGTCTTTTCTTGAGTGACAATCAACTGTATAAATACGTCTGAAAGTCAGAGTTCGGGAGCGACTCATTCGGACTGCAGAGTCTCTCACAAGCGTTCCATGGTGCTTGTTATGATGCTGTACTTTGTATAATAAAACCCTATTATACAAGCAAAGACAGTGTCAGCGGAGATCCTTCCTTCCTTCATCTTCACATCATCGCAACCCAAGATTACACTAAAAGAGCAAATACTAACACCTACTGTCCTCTGGGGTCAAATTGACCCCAAAATGGTTTGACTGTTATTTGAAGCATAAAGTATACATTTTCAATTAATTTAGTGTTACACCTTTAGTCTAACTCCAGTCTAACCCATTACCACAAAAATTTCCCTTAATTTTAGAATTAAGGGCAAATGCACGTTTTTTGACCTGGCATTGCATGCTGTCCATACCTCCTGTTGTTGTGCCATTATTAAATAACCATTGCTTGACCACACACATGAAACACACAAGATAAAAAATGTGTTGGAGAGCAGTAGGGTGTGACTTTTTTCCCCATTACATCACTTTGTGCTTCGGCACCATTTTCACCCCAGGAGCAAAGGAGTTTAAAAATTCAATAAAACACCCAAAACTCAATCAAATCACTTCAAATTTCTTCTAATCACAAAGTGCATCGTATCAAACAACCCCTATAAATTTCAGACCATTTGATTACAGAAAACACATTTTATCAACTTTTTAGTATTGTATGGTCCTTGGGGTCAGTTTGACCCCGGGGACATTACGAGGGTTAAGTACAATTTTTAGGCATCTGTACTTTACTCGAGTATCATGTCGGGGGAGTACTTATGACTTTTACTCAAGTACATTTAAAAGGCAAATATCGTACTTTTTACTCCGCTACATTTCTATCCCACACATATTTTAGGAATACTGTGTGTGTGTGTGTGTGTGTGTGTGTGTGTGTGTGTGCGCGTGCGCGTGCGCGTGCATGTTGTCACACATACACACAAATTAGCTGCATTTTCTTTTTTCTCCTTGCATATAAACCTATTCATTCAAGCACGATTTTATTTTCATAATCTGTTACATTCTTCAAGGTATTAACATTAAAGATTCCATAAAAACTCCATCCAGGAGGTTTCTATAGGTAAAGGCTAGCACTGTGGCAGTAATAATACAACGTTTAGAAAATGTACTCTTGGTACTTGAGTACTTTTAAAAACAAGTACTTCAGTACTTTTACTTAAGTAAACATCTGACTGTAGTACTTTTACTTGTACTTGAGTAAAATTTAACAAGCGGTATCTGTACTTTTACTTAAGTTATGAAGCTGTGTACTCCGTCTGCCTCTGAAGGCAACTACCCAAAATATCCAATGCAACCATCCCAAACACCCTCGTGACCACCCCACAACACTCAAGGAACCATTCAAACCACCGTTATTGAGTCAACAGTAACCTGGCACTCCCTAACCATGTCAAACTTATTACAAAACACGCAGTATTAGTTTTCCCAGAGCTAGGGTGGAAAGTGCACAGGCCTCATGAATCTGGAGCTGTGAGAATCTGCAGGTGCCGTTTCCAAGAAGGACTTGAAAGCAGCACGTGGGGGAGTTAAGCCGATGTTGGCTGCAGAACATGTGACCCTGCTTTAGCAGCATGTGACAGCATGGCACACACACAGAGGCCGATGCATTCCTGTACTAAATGTCTATAGAGCTCCTCAAACTGGTTAAGTTCAGCAGCTCTTTCATGTCGCTCAATCATCACACAGCTGTCAGTGAGTTTAATGGCTGATCTCCATATTTGAGAATTCTGAAAACCTGAACGGGAGCCTTTAAAATGATCTGACAAAATAATAATGTGCAGTAAATCAGTAAATAATATGTATTTATAAAAGTGTCCTGCTTGCAGAACTTTGGCAGAATATTCCTGTTAGCAGAAGCTACCCATGTTGTCATACAATGACTGTCCTGTGCTGACCTACCAGAGTAAATAGAGTGTGCTTACTGTAACAGCAGTCAGATGGGAAAAACACAGCTGAGATCAAACAGAAGGCTGAACCTAGGTGATCCCAACGTTCATCCTCCCCCCAAGGCTGGAGGTAAACCCACCCACAAAACACACAATGTTAAATAGTCTGCAAACTGCTGATGTTAGTTCTTTTATTCTAAAACCGGACATACTGTAGCTTACAGAGAGCAGCCTGTATTGATGTAAGGTCTTCATACTCTCACAGTAATGCTCAGTGGAAGCCCAAAGCTCCTCTTACCCAGCCCATGAAAAACAATATTGGTTTTAGATGTCCTGGCTGTGCGTGTGTGTGTGTGTGTGTGTGTGTGTGTGTTTTTAGAAGTTGTGTATCTAACACTGGATCACAGGTGGATGGGGAGGTAAAGATCAAACTCAGACATGTTTGTTTTTCAAGCAAATCTCATTTGAAAGTTCACAGTCTTCTTCTTTTTTTAATTTACAATGTTTCTGTCGATCCACATGCAGCTCATCAGCAATTTGATCCTTAATCAACTGAAGTTGAGGAGATCATAAGACGTTGATGTACGTCAGCATGAAGCGTCCTCACAGGAAGCTGCTTGGTTAACAGCTGCTCTAACATCAAAGCACATTAAAGCCCATGCCTTAGTTAGCTCTATTAATAAATCATAATAAGGCAGGATTAAACAGAATGTGGGTGGAGATCCAGACGGACGAAAACAACCTTATCTTTACTTCACTGTATCCCAGTTGGAGAACAAATTCGACTCTCCACAAGGGGGCGATCTTTGTCAGCAAAACAACTGCAAAAGCTTAACCTGATTGAAACAAGGCTTAGTACAAGAATATAGATTTTTGGATTTGCTGGAAAAATATAATTTCTATCTCTGTCCATCACACGCATCCTCATCATCATCATCATCATCATCAACCGCTCTTATTGGAGAGAGAACCGACTCTTACTTCTCATTCAGGGTCACTACATCATTCCGACGCAGAGAAAGACCCACTTACTGTTAAAATGCAGACGGTTGCATTGGCAGTTATTATCATGCTTGGAAATGTCTGGCTGATGTCTGTGAGTTTCATCAACTGTCTTCCTCAGGCTTTAATGTGACGGATATGATGAAACCTTATGATATGGAGTGATGAAACTGTGCCCCAGCTGCCTCCGGGCGGAAAACTTCATACTTAGTTTTTTCAGAGATACGCTCCTTCACATTCTGGAGTGTTGACTACTTTACCATAATGAGATATATGTACAGTATGTGTGTGTGAAAGTGATTGACAGTGTGGACCAGGTCAAAAGGTCAAAGGGTCTGTGTGCGGCCTCGTGTTGCCGACACGGACGTTGTGATTTAAATGCGTTTATGTAGGTGTGTGTTGTTACTTGCCAGCCCTTCCTGTGGCCCAGTCTGGTTGCTTGGTCTTCATATCCCCTCTCCTCCTGCTGCATCCGCCTGCTGGGGACAATCGATAGAGCGAGCTGAGCGAAGCAGCTTGTATTGATCTGACCTGACACGTTATGCAGTGGGCTCAGTTCTGACCTGTAAGAAACAAGTCTCCCGCGCTGTAATCACGGATCAGAGGAATACATTTTCCTCAGCGTGAACACGATTAGAGAGCTGCATCACAGAAGGACGCTCGTCTGCTCAACACAAGCGCTGTTGACTGGAATCTAATTGGCCCCCAGAGAAAGGAGGAAAAGTTTAACAAATTGAATTAAAAAGAGTCTCACAACGGAATACAGATGGAACTCTACTTGTTATTTAGATATGTAAAATTGTAGGCGACAGCTTCTGCCTGGTGGATATTATCCTTCATTTATCACCTTCACTTACTTACTAAGATAACACAACTCTCATCTTAAGAGTCAAGCCCACCAAGCACACAACTGTCCAGGAGCCTTGGACGAGAAAGAGACGTTCTAAATACTCAAGAGAGCTCATACCACCGCCAAGGCTGAGCTTTTGATTCGATGACTTACAGTGCAAAAGTGATAATTACAGCGCCACCATCAGGTCAACCATGTTCAACCTAAATAGACAAACAGGCAAATGCAACTGCAAAGGGACGGAAACAACGAGAGAGAGAGAGAGAGAGAGAGAGAGAGAGAGAGAGAGAGAGTCCTGTGTTGATGATTCCTCTGCATCTCCACTCAGTCAGTTCTCATGCAGAAGTTGATATGAATTCCATCACAGCTGTGCTGCTGCTGCTTCACCTTATTGATTGTGAATGTGGAGCAATCGAGGTCAGAGGATAGAATCAATCAATTAAAATGATTCCTTCAAAGAAGAACACAGTGAACTGTGACACCAAATGATTTTAACTCCCTTGTTTGGGAGCATTTGATCTGATTCATTATTGGAGCCGGAGCTCTGGCAGCTGTAAATGTTATGATGTCACAGCATGAGAGTGTTCATCACAAAGATCATGAGCCTGATAATCACTCTTTGCAGGAAATACTGCTGTTACATTATAGATCATGGAATATGGTCCAGATGTGAATAAATTGTAAACACTACAGTTTCTCACAACATTTAATGCAATTAATATTATTATTATTGTTATTATTATGGAATGAATATAGGATCTGATCACTGGATGACTGAATTCTTTCCCATAACAGAAAATAGTCTTGAATCAGGACGACTCTGCGTCACAATAAACTAAAAACAGAAAAAACTATTCAATAAATTAGAAATAATTACACTTCAAACAGAATCTATGGTGAGCTGCAGCTAATTTGCATCTCTGTGGGAAGAATGTCATCATCATATTCTCTCATTTGGTCATGTGAACAGACGAGAACCTGTTTGATAAAGGAGTCTTGTACTGTGACTCATCCTGCTATCTAATGAGATCATTCCCGCACTGTGATTGGACAGATTGACTGAAATGGAAAAATGGTTTCGTTCATTGGATTTATGCTCTAAGCTTTCAATTAGCAGTGACAGATGGGGGGAATATATTTTCTTTTCATACTCTGGCATGAGCAAAAAGGAGAACAGCACCCTGGGGAAATGAACCCCCACCCGCCCGCCCACCCACCCAAAGCTGAATCATCTGTATTAAAACCCTCAGATATGCTTTGTTCATTCAGTGGCGCTTCTGATAAACATCGCTGCCTCCTCCTTCCACTGAGCCTCACCAAAGCACCAGAGACTCCTGCCTCTTATAGGCTCATGCTCAAAGTCACAGGTGGGGGGAAGGGGGGGGCTTTGATAAGGAGGGAAGGAAGGAAGGGAGGACAACCAAAGACGTGGAGGAAGCAAAGGAGGTGAGAGAACAGGAGAAAGAAAGAAGGAAGAAATGACAACAAGGCATAAAGAAGGAAAGGACAGAAAGGAGAGAAAGGACACATGGAGGATGCAGGAGTACCAGCGCTTCACATTTGTCCTTAATTACAGCACTTCAGCAAATGTCACTTTCCACCTCTGAAGCACCTCTTTGTTGTCCTTCTTTCTGCTCCCAAAGTCCCATAACTCTCCTCTTTATGACATTTCCATTTCTGGGCGCCACTCTCAGCTGCTGCCTAAAGGCCGATTAACGCCGCGCTGTTCGCTCATCGTCAGGACGGGCAGATTTTATGAACTTAAATGTCATTTTCACAGTTTTGGGCTTTATGTGTGGTCTTTCAGAGGAGGAGGGGATCAGATTATTAAAATGTTATTGCAGTCATTAAAGGATCATAAAATCAGCTCTGGCTTCACTGCACAGACGGCTCGGGGAGTGTAACTGGATCTGGAGCTCTTCTCTCTCAGGTGTGTGTATGTACTGCAGATCAGGACACCAGGAACTCTCGAATGAGGTCAGAGGTCATGTATGTTTAAACTATGTGAGAAAAATGGACAGTCTGTCTCATCACTGGGATTGAATGGCTGGTGCAGCAGTGATTAGCAGAGGGTTAACGTGGACCCCCGGCCCCCCCAAACTTTTTGGATTACCCCCCACCCTCCTCCTGATCAGGAGCCCACGGGTCTGGGGGTCCTGGGTAGATGAGCTCATGCTACACGCTAAGATGAGGATCAGGACCAGGTGGATATTTCCAGTAACAGGGATCTTTGTTTACTTCCTATTACAGCTGCTACATTCAAAGATACCCACGCATGCACGCGCACACACACACACACACACACACACACACACACACACACACACACACACACACACACACACACACACACACACACACAGCCTCTTGTGTACAAATCTCCAGAACCAGTTACACCAGGGGGGGGGGGGGCTAAATCACTGTTGCAGGGTTGTGACATATGGGAGGAGATAATCTGACACTGAGGTTCACTTCAAACCCTGATCAGACAAAGAAGTGTTTAGACAAAAGCTTTGCAGCAATGCAAAGAGGAGAATTAAAGGCTAAACCAAATCAAAAGTATTTTTACAAAATCAGACCGACCTGTATAATGGTTAACACCTGAAAGACTGATCAATAATCAATAATCACCCACTGACACCTTATCCTCCTTATTATACAGCCACTTACCCATTTCCCACTGTATATATTGAATATATACATTTAAACTTATTTATTACCAATTCAGAGAAACAGTCCCGTCGCTGCTCTGCACTAGCTTAGCGACCGCACTGCTATGTAAACAAAGGCAGCAGCAGAGTCCAGAGGCAACAGCTGATTAAAAATGCTGGTCAAGCTGCTTAAACATAAGAAACATTAAAAATAATTTGAATCAGCAATCATGTAGGAAACTCCTCCAGTAAACAACGCTGCTTTGAGATATAAACATGTAGAGTTAGCTGATGAAGCAGCTGCGGTTCAGGAGCTCATCCATCCTGCAGGTCTATGAGGGATCAGCCAGCTTCTCTGACCTTTGGCCCCCTGATCACTCACCCTTCTGGAAGGTCCATAACATGCTGAAGGAAGCTAATCAACAGTGTTGTGAGTGATTTAAGCCCCCGTCTGCCGTCTGGTGAGCGGTGATAGTGCCTGAGTGAGCCGTTACAGCCGCTGGTGTGGAACGAGCCGTGGCCAACAGCACCACAGAGGACTCAACGCCACCACGGACGCTGCCACTGCTGCTGCTGCTGCTGCACGACGGCAAAGCAAACCTCAAGTCTGAAATGAGCATCTGCATGAAAGCTGGTGCATCAAATTGGTCCAGTGAGACACCTGCCTCCATCTTGGTGCCGTGCCAGAAAGGTGCCTAAAATGGAGCAGAGCGGCAGTTTGGGCTGTGTAAATATGAACTCAGTCAACATGGAGAGTTTAATGATTCATGCTGTGGCTGTTTAAACAGGCAGTAAAGGTAAGGGTCCACACTCCGCTGCCCTGTGCTGAGTGAGGACGGAGACTCACACTGGGAGCAAACAGACGCATCCATGGAGTTTAGACTTTCATCTCCATGGCGGTTTCAGAGGCTTCCACGCACGCTGAGTTAGCAATGTTTCACTCCTCAAACTTCTGGCCTGGTGCAGCGTGTTTGAGCCCCAACCGGATCACCGCCCCCGGCACATCCTCAGCCATCAGACAGTCCCTGCACCTCTGGAGAAACATCAAAACAATCTAACCACAGCTCTGAAAACAACATGGGTGTTAGCTCGTTGGTGCAGATTGTTGCCTAACAGTACAAAGGTTCTGGGTGCAGATCCTGTGCTGACTCAGGTCCTTTGTGTAGGGGTGTGTGTGTGTGTGTGTGTGTGTGTATGAAAAGCTCCAGTCAGCTTCAAACACAGGACTACCAACCACCAGCCTGTGGATCACATGATCACATGGTTCTCTACATCAATTGCCAACAAACGAGTTTAGCTTTTTATTTTGGACCCTTTCTACATGTTTGTACTGTGAATTTGCACGCAAAGTCACACTTGCTTTCATCACACACAGTTTAACAGTACCACACTCTGCAGCAGCTCCATCTCCCACACACACACACAAACACACACACACACACACACACACACACACACACACACACACACACACACACACACACACACACACACACACACACGCTGGGACTCATTTCAGCTCCTCCATGTGGTTCTGTTGGTTCCGTCTTCATCTTCATCACCCACTGGAGCTTCATCACGTGCTCAGATCTGTTCCAGACCATCACATTGAACAAATAATAATAATAATTGATACTTTAAACAGGTTTTTTTGTATCTCAGGCCTTCTTCCGTGTTGTTTTATTCCCTAAAGCTTTGTTCTGTTGTGATGTGTGTACTCTTGTTTGATATGAAATGTGTTAACTGCTCATTTAAAGCCTGCCAGCTTCTTCCTCTGACACTCTGGGTGAGACAGGAGCTGAGAATGAGCCCATCTGCCGTCTCTCTAACGTCTCTAGACTTAAGTTAGACCGAGGTTTACATCCTCACATGGACACTTTGAACGATGAAGACGATGATGAACGATGAAGACATTTATTTGTAATCCTCATCAGTGATTGTGTCATTTCTGCTCATATATAGAGAGCGTTCAGTGGAGATGAAGATGATGAAGATGAGGTTGGCGAATGGAGAGAAACTGTTTTATTTGATCAATCTTTATTTTTTATTATCTTGACATGTAATTGATTTTGTCATGAAATCACGAACCACGTGTGTTTTATTTGATGTTTCCTCACCGTGAGTGCAGCCTGTGTGGACAGCAGGTGTCACTGCAGTGTATTGATTGTGTTCCGGTCACACACACACACACACACACACACGTTTTATTGCTGTGGCTTTAAAACGCCAATATAATGCGCGTGTGTATTTTGCGTGTAACGTCTTTTGTCTGGATGTATGTGTGTGTATGTACGTGTGTGTGTGTGTGATGCATGTAATATTGCATGAATGAGTGTTAAGTGTTGATGTATTGTTACCATGTTTCTACCTTTCTTGTAGGATTTGCGTTAATGCGCGTGTGAGGGGCGTGTGTAAGGGCGTGGTGCGCGTGTGTGTTTGTGTGAGTGTGCGTGCGTGCGTGTGTGTACGGGGGAGTGGGTGGGGTGGGTCATCTTCTCACGTGACCAGCCTGCCCGTCCTCTCCTCAGTCCGGATTTCTTTGTTGTGGTTGCAGCTGCGCCGCTTCTGCGCTCCGCCGGAGCCCGAATCGCTTTGAGACGCGCGGAACAGCCGAACCGGAGCGACCCGGAGCGCGTCAGTGTGACTCAGATCCGGATCGCAGGGGTCCCGCCTGGGTGCGACCACTGGCGGCCAGAAGTCCTGACTGATAGATCCCGAGGCAGAGCCGGAGTAGCGGCGTGTTTGAGAGGAAGGACGGGCGGAGGAGAGGATGCTGCTGCCTGAGCCTCCATCCTGGGAGAACCGGACCGCAGCTGAGGCTTCCTAACCGCGACACCGAGCGCAGATCTTCCTCATCCTCAGCCTTCACTCGCACACACTCGCACCTCTCCCGGCTCCAGCGTCTTTTGTGCGTTTTGTTGTTCCCTCCGCCGCCTCTTCACCTGTTTGGCGCGCTCCCCTCCATCATGGTGTCGGGCCCTGGGAGGTGTCCCGGCGGGGTCAGCCGGTACCTGCTGTCCGCCTGCCTGCTCTCTCTGCTGGCGCACCTGCCCGCGGGGACTCGGGCGTCTTATTACCCAGCGAGCGGAGAGTGTAAAGGCAAAGGGAAGGACTGCACAGGTAGGAGCCTGATCACCTCCATGCATGATCATCAAACCAATACTGCAACCCTGCAAATCAATACTCTGCCTGTGATGTTCCTTCATAGATATACAGTATATATATGTGTATTCCTTATGATGTTTGGATGTTAGTTCGCCTCCCTGCGGTTCCTCTTATCCGCCCTGTGTGACTTTTATTGCCCCTCTGCTCCTCAGTCATGATTCACACTGATTGACTGACTGAGTCTGACTGATATTTGATTTCTCAGACCGATATTGATTTATGACAAAACTATGAGGATATATTGGCTAGTATTTGTTTTATGCACACACACACACACACACACACACACACACACACACACACACACACACACACACGCACAGCTTGAATATAGCTTTAGATATAAAATTGCGGCGCCATCTGAAGATTTCCCCCCAAAATGTCAATATTATAGCGATACAGAATTCAGACAAGTTTAAAAAAATGTTTTAACTTGAGTTAGAAGAATAAGGTTACAATATAGAATACAGAATGTAAAAGAAAGAAAAGATGCACTGTGAGTTTATTTGCATATCTGCCAGGAAGTAACAGAAAAAGCACACATCTGAAACATCTCCTCCGCTGATACAGAGTGACATATAGATTAACTTTAGCATTAAAGTGATGTCATATGGATCTAATATACATGTAAGTGGCACTTTGCACTATAACGCTTGCAGGAGTCATTAATGTGTTTTAATATGCTATAGTATCATCTTATACTTCACTAACCAGCCATGGACCACTAATCACACTGATTTGTGATGATTGATCTGTTAATAAGAGGCCCAAACACGAGATCTGCTGCTCTAACATAACACATTTTGGGTTTTTGGACTTTGTTTGTCAGACAGAATAAGAAAGTTGGTTGTAAACAGGTTGACAGCTGATTCACCAGCAGCTTAATGTAAACACGACTTCAGGCTCTTGGAGGCTGTGATGAGTCTCTCTCATTCTTTTTGAGATATAAAGACTAAACCACAAACAAATGGATTGAACACAAAGCTAATCCAGCGCTCCCCCTGCAGCACTGTGGCATATGTGTGTGTGTTTAATGTAAAGCTGTGACATGTGCTGCTCGCTCCCTGACGCTGTGCGTTGTTACTGTTGTCATGCTGCTGTTGCTGTGACGCATCACTGTAATCAAAGGAGAATGGCGGCTCGTCGTATTATTGATCACATGCTGATACTTGCTGAGTGACCACTAGATCGATTCCACCCGTTAACTCAGCGTCGTCATGGCAATGATCCTAATGGATTGATTATCTGATAGACTTAGTAAAGTCAGCAGGCCTCTGGTTTGTCTCACACACACATTGACTCAGGCCTGCACTGTTATAGTCTCAGCCTGGGGTCATTACACCATAAGCACCTGCTGCCAATCTGTTATTCTGCTTGTTATATGGCTAATTACCAAATAAATAATTAATTTCACATGCTTCTTTAATTTTACAAGCCTCCGCCGCTGCTCTGCTCCTAGCAACTGTTATGTAAACAATGGCAGCAGAGTCAAACCGACGAGTCGGCCGCATAGTTCAAGCAGCTCAGTCAGCTCTGTCATTAGCACTGAAGAACAGGAGAGAAGGCAGAGCTACTGGACCAGTGATTGATCAAAACACGAGATCACAGTATGAATAGAGTGTATATGAGTCCACAGCAGAGCTTTAAAGCTTCTGATATCACTGTAATATTGAGAAATGAGCTAAAAACAGAGTGTGAAGGGTGTGTGTGTGTGTGTGTGCCAGTCTGGGGTCTGATGAGCTGATCACTTTATTTGTTACCATGTTTGCATCCTGGATCAATATCTAATTATTATTCAAAGTCTCATTAAAGCACTGCATTTCTGTTCTGTCTTATGAAATATTAAACACAGATGCGCGCGCGTGTGTGTGTGTGTGTGTCTGTGTGTGTGTGTGTGTGTGTGTGAGAAGGAGCCGTCAGTCAGTCTGAGCGCGTGCAGGAAGCCGCCGTGCCCCCATGTTTTATTAATGAATCACAGAATTGCCTTTTCTAGTGGCGCTGGGTGTTTGCGTTGAGAAATGGAGCGTTTTTCTCCCAGATCAGTGCGCTGTGATCCTGATCTCCTCTCCTGCAGGCACGCAACACACCGCAGCATAATGCAATACTCTGCACAGGCAAATGAAAATGTTCCAAGTCACTAAGCAAACCAAATACATGGAAGTCTGATTCACACGTTCGCCGCTCTTTGCATAGAAATAACCTTGTTGCTCTGTGCGGAGGCTTGATACCAGATAATTGACTGCGCTGCTCTCAAAGCGAATCCTCGTCAGGAAATGAAGGCTTTACTGAAGGAAATGGCTTTGGCACTTTTTGTGAAACAGCAGGAGGAGGAGGAGGAGGAGGAGGAGGAAGAGGAGCAAGGTACTTTACCAGAGAAGCATCAAACTCTAAACCTTTTCTCTCATTGTTATTCTGAGCAGTAAACAGACTTCAGGAATCATGGTTGTGACATTTGTGGCATCACTCTTCAGCTCCTGAGGGCACGATCAGCATCCAGGCGTGTTCGGTACTAGAAAGAGAGAAACACAAAGATAGGTTAGTTTGTTCCTGCAGTCACCGTCTCCAGTTTCTGCACAATAAACAAATGGACCCTGTCTGTTGTTTCAGCAGGCACTTTGAGACATTTGGAAGATTGGAACTCAACAGTAAGGAATTTGTCCTGAACAGTCCATAGTTGGAATGATGTAGACCTCTGTGATGTCCTCGCTCCAGTCTGCTGTGCCTTTCCTCCAAGCTCTGCTCAGGTACGGTGCTCTGAGCTCCAGCGCTGTCAGAATGTACCTGAGAGTCCTGTGTCGCCTCTGGTGTCGGATTACATGAGAGGCAGCAGGTTGTGGCCTTAGGAGGATAGAAGAGCGCCCTTAACTTACAAAAAGTCCAAACTGTCCCAGAGCAAAACTTCTAGAAGTGCAACTCTGGGCAGAAAATGAAGGAAAGTGATGGATCAGCACCGCCTCACAGCCGCAGAGTGTCAGGCTCAGATCCTGCTCCAGCACTTTGGGTGTTTGTGTTTGGTGAGACGTTAAAGCTTCTGTCCCTCGGCCTCTCGTCTGTCCACCTGAATGGAGCAAACACTGAGGGTGAGACCTGAAACGTCTGCAGTCTCACTCCCTTCATGGCTGAGATGAAGCCTCAGAGAGAGATGAAGAACATGAGCCGTATTCAGACTGTAGTTCTCTGTGATCCAGGTCACTGTTGCCTGTTTCAGTGTGGCTCAGTGAAGCTTCTTCGCTCATACCTGCAGTCTGAGGCGTCTCTGTGCCGTCAGCTGTTTCCCAGCCGCACGCAGCGGACAAACAATCATCAGCAGGCCGCCCCGTTGCTCCTGCCAGCGTTCAGACAGAAGTCGTCTTCGGTCAGGGCAGGTCGGGTATCGACGATCTGTCAGCCGCCGGCGTCGCCGTCAGCAAAAAGAAGCCAGAAACAAATGAGATCAATGAGTGTGAATGCGTGCTTGCTGGCCACGTGTGACGCTCGCTGTCAGACGCTTCCTTCCGCCCGTCGGCTCTATGGGTCATTGTGTGGAGCACAGGCGTGATTATAGAGGAGCGTGTTTCCTCCCAGCCAAGTGTCTGAGGCGGGGCTTTACATCCCTGCGTGGATCCAGAGTCACAGCCTGCAGATGTTCAGTCTGTCACGTCTCCACCCGGGACCTGATGGCGTTTCTCTCTGCTGTCTGATTGAAGCTCTGACCTGAATATTGCTTGAGGAAATAATGCAGCTAAGGTGTTTCTGCACATCAGAGGTGTTTACTGGAGGAGCAGGCGGAGGTTCAAGCATCTTGTTGAAGGGACTGAGGGATGGAGTTTCAATCAAGCGTTCATAAATGAGTGTGAAGTTCCTTTAAGCAGCTTGTCTTTAGTTATTATGTAATTTTAGGATCCTTTAGTTCTCTCCTTCAGTTGATGATGGATGATGAAGGCATGTTGAAGCTTTCTGTGAGAGATGTTTGTCTGCTGTGTGTTTCTGTTTCCACCTAAAGCTCAAACTGAGCTGTGATTCTGTCCGATCTGACACTTATTGATCAGGGATCATTCATAACGGTGTGACTCTGACTGACAGCTCTGTGTTCATGGACATATGAGGCGTTTCAGCCTGAGCACAGATGAATATTGATGTTGTGTCCATGTTGTTTATGTTGGACACTGCAGCCGTTTAGCCGCCGCGCTAATCCAGAGCATCAGAAGCTTCAGGAGAGGGAAGCATGATCGTCAAGTTTAGTTTAAGATGAAGAACTTTCAGGCTTAAAGAGAATCAAGACGCTCAGCACGTCGGTGTTTTCTTCGTCTAGACTCGTAACAGAATCTTAACTTTATATTCATTAAGCCCCTCAGCTGTTTGACAGCTTGGCTAGCTGACCTGCATGTAGCGTCACGTAGCAGCTGGATGGTTAGCATCATGTTAGCAGCTATTCATTAGCACTCATGGTTGATGATGCTTCTCTCCATCAGCCATTTGTGGTTGCTGCTCTTTTTTTGATGAGCGCCACCTGCTGGTTGGACGCCTCCATTGTGCCAAAAGTGAAGCAAAAGTGATGTTTATATCCGCTATTATTTCTCTTTTTATCATTTTGGAGCAATCAGAGGAGGGGAAGGCTTTGGCTTTCAGCAAAGAATTCCCTACGCAGGGAAAACAAAGCCAACGCAGACAAACAATTGAGTAAAGGCAAGCAAACGGGCTCACAGGCGTTCTGGCACCTAAAGTGCAAACACAGAAACAGAACAACAGAAGCTTTATATGCAGTGAAGGATCTGAAGCAGTTTAAGTGCTGGTCCAGTTCCACATGGACACAAAGTACTGCTCGTCTCCAAGTCGGATCTGGCCACCAGTGTGGACTGTCTGGCTAGCACAGGGTCGGGCTGGGCGGAGCCAAACAAAGCTGTCAGCGCCTCAGCTTCATAACGTACAGCTGCTCATCTCCTGTTTACACTGCAAGGAGGGGAAACTGCCGAGCGAGCGCACACAGAGCGGCTGTGTGTCAGGAGGCTGCGTGGTCAGTATGCAAATGAGCCTGGGCTGTGATTGGTCGCCTGGTTATGGGACCTCAGGTCAGAAGTTGACGAAGCTGCTTTTGGGGTGAAAGGGTGGAATTCTGGGTGGAAAGAGGAGCGTTGTGTTCCTCATCAGAGAAGCAGCGGCCTGATAAACATCATGCACCCTCTGCTTTCTGTCTCGCTCTGATGAGAAAGACCACATTTATTCCAAACACACTCCGCCAGCAGCAGCAGCAGCAGCAGCAACATGAATCATCTCTCTGGCACAGTGACGAGGTTTGTACACACCGGGCTCTTGTAAGCGTCTTTACAGAGATCATCCTTTCATAAAGTCTCAACCCAAACACAGGTGGATGAGCCTCCTCCCATAGTGCACCACGCCTGTAATTAAGTGTGTGTCGGGTCTGCAACACAACACAACATCAATATCGAGGTGCAGAAGGTCACAGTGTCGCTTTTTAGGATGGATTGAGACGGGACTGAAGCTGTACAGCCAGACAGACAGCCAGACAGACAGACAGACAGCCAGACAGACAGACAGACAGACAGACAGACAGACAGACAGACAGACAGACAGACAGACAGACAGACAGACAGACAGAGGCAGTGCACCAGTGTTCAGGCTATAAATGGAGTCACAGCGGTTGATCTCTGTATTAAACCTCAGCATATCTTCCTTTGCCATCTCTTCAGACTCGCCCGTCTCTTTCTCTCCAGCTGAGATGGAATTAGCCACCGATTGCTTTTGCCGGCTCAATTTTGGGGCAAACCAATTATCTGCGGCGCTGCGGGTGACAGGAGCTTTTAATTGTCGTTCACGAGGCAGCAAAAGGTGTTTGTCAACCCACTGGATGTGGACTTTCTAAATCTGTCTCGCTTCTTGGAGTTTTAATTAAGCCCGGGGGATAAAACGCTCCGTAAAGTCCAGGATGTACTTTGGGTGCCTGGATTTCAGAGGGGGCGAGGACGGGGACAAGGATGGGGAGGAGGATGAGGACGAGGACGGGGACAAGGACGGGGACTAGGACGGGGACTAGGACGGGGACGCATTATGTTTACAAATGGCTGCAGCATCATTCTGTGACCTGTAGCCTGAGGTTGCTCTGTGCGCCCGTGTCAGGGTCTCTGTGAGTCTCTGTGGGTCACAGTGGGTCACAGTGGGTCACAGTGGGTCATAGTGGGTCACTGTGGGTCTCTGTGGTCTCTGTGGGTCAGTGTGGGTCTCTGTGGGTCTCTGTGGGTCACTGTGGGTCATAGTGGGTCATAGTGGGTCATAGTGGGTCACTGTGGGTCTCTGGTCTCTGTGGGTCAGTGTGGGTCAGTGTGGGTCTCTGTGGGTCATAGTGGGTCACTGTTGGTCACTGTGGGTCATAGTGGGTCATAGTGGGTCAGTGTGGGTCACTGTGGGTCTCTGTGGTCTCTGTGGGTCAGTGTGGGTCAGTGTGGGTCATAGTGGGTCATAGTGGGTCACTGTGGTCTCTGTGGGTCTCTGTGGGTCACTGTGGGTCTCTGTGGGTCTCTGTGGTCTCTGTGGGTCACTGTGGGTCTCTGTGGGTCTCTGTGGGTCTCTGTGGGTCTCTGTGGGTCACTGTGGGTCTCTCTGGGTCTCTGTGGGTCACAGTCAGGAGCGGTTCGGGAGGCAGGACGCCCCCGCACGCTCTCGTATCTCACAGAGAACAGAGATCCTTTGTGGATGTCCTGAATTAGCTCGGCACAGCTGGAGCGCTCAGCAGAGGAGCGAGGAGAGAGGAGGCGTCTCTGGAAACGATCCAAAAGGTTGAATTATTAAATAAAAGCAGAGCATTATGAATAAGAATGAAGGAAAAGTTGAATACAAGCAATGACCTACATGCCAGGCTGTGTGTGTGTGTGTGTGTGTGTGTGTGTGTGTGTGTGTGTATTCATCCAGCTGAGACGCATGTAAATGTTTAGAAGTTGCAAATTGAAAAGAAGTCGTGATTCGCTTCAAAATGTCCGGCGACCGACGAGCTCATTCCCCTTGAGCCTCTGAAGCTCCGCCCCCGGCTTGGAGCAGGGCATTATGGGAACTAAATAAAGGCCTTACACCGGCGCAGCCCTGTGTTCAGGGTGACACGTTGTGTTTCTGCCTCCTGCTCACGTCCACGTCGCCTCATTCTGCCCGTGTTAGCCACGCTGCCTACAGCACATTTCCTTTTTGTAAAGCTGCTCCTCCTCCTCCTCCTCTTCATCCTCGTCCTCCTCCAAATCATGCGGTGAAAGGAGTTTTCTGTTGCCACGAGACAACGGCTCACACACGGGCCGGAGCAGGAAGTGAGTCCAAGTCAAAGTAAAGGCCGGATCTGGGGAAAGTGGAGCGGCGTGGTTTGGTCCCGTCACGCTTCAAACCAGCCGGCGCTTTTGTGAGCAGATCAGCGGGGATGGAGCACAAACGCTACAAAGGCGGTGATAGAAAACACATGAAGGTTACTGGGAGTTACAGCCACAACCATGACGCCATGACCTCAGGAGGGAAGGTTCATGCATCAGGACACCAAGACCACAAAGCTCAACTAAACATAAATAGTTTCTAATATTGAACGCGGTCTTGGTGAAATCGGTGTCTTGATCATCTGCACATTGATCCAGCTGGGCCTCAAAGCTCCACTTCCTTAATCTGAGCCTGGATTCTCATATTTGTATCCTTCCAACAGTTTGGTTTCCCTTAACGAGGCCGTCTGCCTCCATTGCTCGCTCGGTGCTGCGGGTTTTGTCGTTTTGTCTCCACAGTGCGGTGCAGGACTCAGTGCAGGACTCGGTGCAGGACTCGGTGCAGGACTCGGTGCAGGACTCTGTGCCGTCTCTGCTCAAGCCTTTAGGTCCAGTGGCTCATGTTATTACCCTGCAGAGGAAGCGTGGCCTCTGATGGCCACAGTGATGGATGCTGGTGCCAGGAGGCCCCGCTGAGGCCAATTCATGCATTTATTTATTCTGCAGGAATTGATTGGGCTTATATATTTACGGCAGAGGTAATTCATAATTCAGCACAGCTATGTTGTGAGTTTACACCAATCATATATCATGCTTAGGGTGGATTTATTGGTGTGCGTTTGCTTGCTGGAGGGCGACTGCAGATGAGTCTGAGGCGGCCTCGCACACTGCAGGGTCTGCTGTGAAGTCGTTAGCAGCTGCAGAGCTTCGGGTTTATCTTCCCTTCTCATCGATTTGTAGACAGACAAAAGAGCGCCGAGCGTTCTGGGAGCTTCGCACGCCCCCCAGTCAGGCGGCGGGGGGTCTCTGCAGACCTCCCACGCTGCACACACACGGAGGGAAGAAAGACTCCAGATCTGCTTCTCCAAAATGATTGTGAGGTTTGACTCTTTCAGGACAGAAGCTCTCGGTTTGTCTCAGCGTTCCGTCTCTGGATGCTTTCAGTCTGATGGCATGATTGGGACAAGAATCAGACCGAGCTGAGGAATAATGAAGCGTCGTTCTGCTTCAGGTTTCCATTACAGATGACCTCCTTAGAGCGATTCAGCACCAGTGAGCGTCAGAATGAGGGAAGGACAGATCGCTGCACCGGAGAACAAGAGAGTCACACAGAGGAGCTGATTTTACTGTTTGGTTCAAGGAAATAAATGAAAAGATGAAGAAACAGCAACATTTGCTGTTTTTCTTTAAATGTAGTGACTTGTTGATATTTTTGAGAGTATCCTTCAAACCCAAGTGGTAAAACTCTCAGACTAATCACCGCTCGCTCCACTAATTCAATGAAAAATAAACAAAACACTGTATTTTTTTCGCAATGCTTCATAATTTTCCCATTTTACAGCAGAATTCTGGCATAAATTTCACAAAAAAATGCAAAAATGATCAAACTAATGCTGCTGTGGCTGCACACACACACACACGCACACACACACACCCACACACACACACAAACACACACACGCACACGCACACGCACACACACACAGTCAGTTTAGTTGGTTCCTGTAGGTTTGGCGTGGTGCGTTCACTGACTGCAGGAAATGGGAGTAGATGACCAAGTTCATCTCAGACTAAACGCCTCCTGGCTTTAATTTAACATGACATAACGGCTCCGCTGCCATGTCGTCACTCGTGTCGTGGTGCTTTGCCTTCGTGTTGCCGCAGCGTTTGAAGGAAGGAACACAGCGTTTGAGGAAATTGATGTGGCTACACGGGCGCCACGTCCAGGCGAGCGGCCAAGTGACGGCATCTGGACAGATTTATGACTGCAGGGAGACGTGTGTGTAAATGAAGCAGAGTGGAGCTGCTGGAGCTGCTGGAGCTGCTAATCTGTGCTGGTGATGGATACTGTCGCTCTGCTTCAGTCATGGTTTTCATTATCAATTCATTCGTTTATAAAATTGAGGAATGCACAGTGAGGCTCATTTCATCTCACTCACCATCAGGAAACACAGATATATTCAATCACAAATCATTACATTTCTGTGGTTTGATGGAAGAGTCCCCTGCAGTGTGTGTGGAAGTGCCAAACGTGTGTGTGTGTGTGTTTGGTGCTGTGATGGGTCAGCTGCTGACACGTGATGCAGACATTTCAAACTTCTTTCTTGGGCGTGAATGTGGGCGTGGAGTTGTAAGTTCAAGCAGCTTTGTTGCTGTCTGACGCTCTGAATCTGTGTGACCCAGCTTGTTGTTGTTGTTGTTGTGTCTCGTCACACTTTCAGGTTAAAAACAGACCAAAACCCTGAAATGACGAAGAACATAAACATCTCTCAGATCCTGTAAATGTTGTTTTCCAGCTCTCCTCCTCCTCCTCTCAGTCACTTTCCTCAGCTTTTATGGGCTGAACTTGACTGTTGGTGCAGTGAAGGTGGAGCCTCTGTGTGTGTGTGTGTGTGTGTGTGTGTGTGGAAGGCGTCAGGTGCAGGAGGAGCTGCCGTCGCTGTGCTGTCGGGGGCTTGGAGACGGCGGTCTGGTGTCCTCGCTGTGCCCAGAATTGGAATGGGACCCGATTAGTCTCGCATCAGCGGCTCGTCGGGCGAATCCATTCAGAGCCGTGACAAGTGGCCCGGGGGGGGTGTGTGTGTGTGTGAGAGAGGGGGGGGGGGTTGCTGGGAACATGCTGCACATATAAATCTCTCAGCGCTTTGGACCACAAGCTGGGATGCAGATCAGGGGGTTCGTCTGGGGAAGGCTGAGACAAAGATGGTGTCTCCATGGATCAACGGTCATTGACTTCATGGTGGTGAGGAAATATTCAGTCATTGCATCGAATACAGCTCAGAATGAAAGCATCACAGCAGCATTGAAGTGAATTTTACCCAGACAGGAAGCAGAATGAACCCAAGAGGCTAAATTCAGCCTAAAACACCATTTAAGCCTCCTGACACTCACTTCTAGAACATTCCAGACATTAAGTTGTATGTTGGTGATGTGTGTGTATGTGGCGTGTGTGTGGCCTCTCGTCTCACACACACACACACACACACACACCCACCCACCCACACACACACACACACACACACACACACACACACACACACACACACACACACACACACACACACACACCCACCCACACACACACACACAAACACACACACTGTGTTCTCAGCTGCTGGCTCACTCTCCACAGCTCCATCCTTTTTGTTTACGGCTGGAGCTCTGCAGCTGCCTGCTGGAGGTTACGTCGGTGCAGCGGGACGAGCGAGCTCAGCGGGGGGGGACCTTCAAACCCAGCTGTAAAACCAAATTGAATGCCGCTCACTTTGGGTTGTGTGATGCAGCTGCAGAATCGATGCGAGGTGAGACAGTTTCCATCTCCATGTAGCGCCGTTAACGCGCCGGCCGTGAGATTTATGGGACCGCAGGCCTGAGAGAGGGCGGAGATAAAGACAGAGCGCCGGGCCGGAGGACATGACAGAGCTGAGAGAGGAAGATGAAGAAGAAGAAGAGAGCCACAGCTGGACCTGTCTGCCATGTAGAGACTCTTTTCCTGTTATTTCCTGACATTATTAACAACTTAGAAAGGAAACAGAAGAAGATTTGATTCTGGAAAATTGAGATCAGACATTTAAACAAACTAAGAGATTCAGATTCATAAAGGTCAAAATATCCTCTGACTTCACTATTATTCAAGTACGATTCAATAGATTTCACTCTTTACTCCGCACTAATTGACTCAGTAAACACTCTTCGCCATGGCAACAGTGAATATGATGATATGGTGACGACCTGAAGAACCTTAAGATAGAGAATTATCGTAACTTAAGAATTATAATAAAGAGTTTAAAATGCAGCAGAGCCACTTTGGTCCAAGTGGTTTGTGTCCATTCTGCTACAAAACAAACACAATAGATGATAACGACCTCACTGATGAGGTCATTAAGTGAAACACCTCCAGTTAAAGGCTCATTTCACACTTTTTAGCACATTGGTTGCGTGTTTTTGTGATGAAATGATGAGCTAAGTGGATGGATGAAGGATTTAATGCCTCTCTAAAGTCAAACCTTCCATTTCCCTTGCAGGCAGCGATGAAGGAGCGTCAGGCTGTTACTGGACGTACAGTAAGCTGCGCTCAGGGCCGCGTTCAGGTTCATTCACCTCTTCATCGTCATTATTGCCAGCAAATTATACCGTACGCACTTACAGGGCTGTAATTATGCAAATATCCTACTGGTTTCCACGGGTGGAGGGGGGCAGGAGAGGCCGAACAGGAGCCGATACAGCCGGCAGCAGAGTGAGGAGGAGGAGGAGGAGGAGGGGGAGAGGGGGAGGATGTCAGGGTCTGTGTACAGAGTGAGGTGTGCAGCATGTGAGCCCAAAGCTGGAGCCGCTTGTAGAGCTGCTGGTTGCTTCAGTCCAACAACGCTTATGGAATCTGGTTGCTAAGGAGACAAATACTTATGAATCCTATTTTCATGTATTTTGCAACTTTGCTTCAACTCAGGAAAGGAAAAGGTTCTCCTGCATGGTTCTCCTTCAGATGAGCTCGTCCAGACGCTCTCTCTCTCTCTCTGTGCTGGAAGAAACCCGGAACAGGAAAATACAACCACCTGTGTTTGTATCACGACCCTCAGCTGGCCACAGAGCTCTTTAGGTGTCTTGTTCTTTCACGTTGTTGGTGAAGTTGTGGTGGTTTCTGGTAGCCTGCTCTGTGACGCTCTATGACGCTCTGTGGGGCTCCTGAACAGCTCGTCTGCTCTTTGTGAGTCCACTTTTTGTTCCATCTGTGCAGGATGAGAATAAGCAGAACTCTCTCTCTCTCTCTCTCTCTCTCTCTCTCTACCTCTTCCTCTCTCTCGCTCTGGTTCACACACACACACACACACACACACACATTTATTGCACAGGCTGTGTGTAACAGATCCAGTCCCTAATACATGTTGAGATATTTACAGCCTCATTAACATTGAGCCGGCGCTGTTAGTTAAACATTGTTTAGTTGCTGGATGTTAATAATTATAATAAGTGGAATCATTGTGATCATTAATCATTGTGATCATTAATCATTGTGATCATTAATCACAGAGTGCAGGGGAGAATTTACTTTCACTGGAAACAACTGGGCAAGGCAGCAAACAGAAGCTCATACCTCCACCAGGCCTGAACAGTTGACTTTGTGTCTCCTGAGCGTCTGAGGGTGAATCATCACTCTGCGTCTGTGTGTTGAGCTGAACTGTAATCTGTTATACAAACATATATTAATGATGTTTATGATTCAAATGAAAACAACTGACGGTGGCTAAAACTGAGTCTAAGTCAAGAAAGCATAACTAAGATATTAATTGGCTCTTTAAGCTCTAAACTCAGCCTCCTCCTCCTCCTCATGTAGTGGAAGAGGCCCCACACACTCACAGTGTGAGGCGCTGAAGCTGCACTCACTGCAGCGTTAATTCACCCACCATCATTACACACACACACACACACACACATTAGACTGTGAAGTTGCAGGCTGTAATTATGCAAATGATGCGGCGGTGTGCGGGGGTGGAGGAAGCTGAAGAGGCTGAAGAGGCTGGAACAGGAGAGCATTCACAGCCAGCAGCATCACTGAGGATGAGGAGGATGAGGAGGAGGAGGTGTAGTTTCCTGTCTGTGTTTACGGCACAGCTGCAGAGTGAAAACATGGGGGAGTCGAGTCAAGCTTTTATTTTGAAACATGCAGGAAGTACAGCGTTGGTAGCACTGGTGTCAGACTGGAGAGAAGAGTCAAAGCCACCAGAGACATGAAGGAAAGGTTGAAGGAAGCAAGAGGAGGGGTTATGAGATGAAGGTGAAACAGAATAAAGAGAAAAAGATGAAATATTACAAGAATAAAGTCTTCATTTCGTCCTTTTACTTCATCTCCTCACTTACGGCTTCACTCTCTCTCTATATGACATACTGTATCTGACCGGTACCTCCGGGGGTACCTGCGCCTCCTCGCGTGTCCCTTTGTTTACACCCGCCCAGTGTGACCTCAGCAGGAGCTCCACTGACGCCCTGAGCCAGAGGAGCTCATTGATTTGGTTCCTGTAACAGCCAGGATGAGTAAAGTCTGGAAAGCTCATTATTTTTATTAACGCAGCGTGAAGTCGTTCCTCTTCTGCAACCAGAGGGCCTGACTGATAATCAGGCTCAGCGCTAGACACAGAATCCTGCACTTAGTCCCCGTGGTAACAGAGACACGGTTTAAGGTTGATTCACCCGGGGCTAAAAGTGATGGATGAGGCAAAGTAATGTGATCAGAAACATGATGATCAACACGATCAATAGTCTTTAGCCGCGGTGCCTAAAGGTTCTGCCTGCTACCTAACAATGCACAATGAACGCTGTCAGTGGACATGAGAATATGTGGGCTGTGCAGTGAATAAAGTTCACACCATTGAGTTTTATGAGCTGAATGCAGCGAGCTGTAGAATGAGGCGGCGCAGGTTTAAGAGCCAGCTGCAGCGCCGCATGAGGAGGAAGGAGAACATCAACCAGAGGACCGCAGCGCAGTGTGGAGGTTCTGCCTTCTGGGTGTTTGGGTCAGTAACGTAAAAGTAAACAAATGACCCCAAGGCCATGCTAGAGGGCGCCAGAGAGGGAGGGGCTGACTGGAGAGCTCGCTGTGTGTGTGTGTGTGTGTGTGTGTGTGTGTGCAGGTGATGTGGCTGATGAGAAACAAGTGTGTGTGTGATGATGGTTGTTGAATCGCTACATCAGAAGCGTAAACTTTGGCCTGCACAGTGAGAGAGAGAGTGAGGAGGCTTAATTGTGTTCGACACAAACCAGGCAGAGATTAGAAGGAGATTTCCCAGGAGATCAATTACTTCCTCCCCGCACCTCAAAAACACCAGCGCTCGCCACTTCCAGGCGCACACACGCTTTGACCACACGGGCAGGAGTCGCTTTCAGCCGCAGCTAATCCATTTAACATGAATAAAACATGGAGGATTGTATCTTCTGACTCCCAGCTAAAGATCCGACCACAGCTGATGAAGCCAAATGAGCTTCAGAGTCTGTGACGCTCGCCGTCCTCCTGGGAGGAAAAGAAACAAAATGGAGGAATGATTGACAGGTAGAGGGGAGGAGGAGAGGATGGCAGCTGTGATTAGCCAGCAGTCTAATCATGAGAGGAGACAGGGAGCTGGTGGGACATGCAGCAGCACAGCCAGGGGTCAAGGTTCACCTCCCTCTGTCCCCTCCGCCTCCGGCTCTTCACTCCCGTTCATCATCTGGGCCACTGAGCTGCGTCGGTCCCATTTTGTTTGTTTGTTTGTATGAGACTTCGGCCCTGGAGCACAGAACAGATCACACACGATGTTACATTATGAGGTTTAGAGCCTCGTCATTCCTTTGGATGATTACAGAATCAGATCAATCTAAGCGCTGAGGAAGAGCCTGCTGGAGCGATGAAGATGAGGCCTGCCTGAATAACACAGCGCCTCTCTTTGTATCCTATAGACTGTATATTTGTTGGACCATACTCGCTGTGTGCTTCACCGCTTTGTCACTTATTTGTTCTGTGCGCCGGCTTTACAGACTCAGTCTGCGTCCGTGGCTGTCTGAAGAGCTTTCCTCTGTTTTTCTCTTCTGCTGCTTGAATAAAACATGACACTCTGACAGTCTCCTCCTCGGCTGCCTGGTTGCTACGGGCAACACGGAGATGCTGACATCCATTATCATGGAAAGCAAAGTCTGGGGTGTTTGTGCAGATCAAATGCGATCATTTGAAACAACGTGAAAATCAAAGTTGAGTGTGGTTTAATAAAACAGCTGAACCTCTGATGGATTCAGTTCTAGGCTGGGCTCAGAACTTATCAATCA
>NW_027467112.1:205000-212500 GCF_046128005.1 Genypterus blacodes
GGAGTGATGAAGGAGGAACTCTCACTCTCATGGACTCCTCTGTGTCTTTCCGTCCATCTGGTCTCAGCTTTGTTGCTTCTTCCCGGCTCTCATTCCGGCGCCTCTAATCAAAATTGATCTGTGCGTTGCTGAACCGGGTCGTCCAGTCAGTCGGGCGGCCTCACGGAGCGCTCTGCCTCTGGACTCAGTCAGTTCAGATACTCAGTGGAGCTGAAAGAGCTGCAGTGAGGTCGACCTCCAGGGTGGAAGGTGCTCAGGCTCACATGGGGCCATCAAACCTTCTGACTGTAACATCCTACAACCTCCAGAGGCTTTGATCTGGTGCTCACCTGAGACCTGACAGGGCTGCAGGTGATGACATCATAGCAGCTGTGACATCATATCAGCTGTGGAGGATTTTGGGGGGCAGCCAAGAAAGTGATACAGAATCAGAATCAGAATCAGAATAGCTTTTATTGCCAATTAAGTTTACAATAATGACCTGTGACAGCTTTCAACACTTGGCTGAGGACTTATCAATCAACCCTTGCGTGCAAATCAATCCATGTAAACACACAACGACGAAGTGAGACAAAGTGATTGACATGTGTGGTATGAAAGCTCTACTTGATCATTTCAGGCTCAGCTTCTCAGTTTTCCTCCTCGGTGACCCAGCATGTTTGTGTTCGCGTCCCTCTCATGAGAAAAGAGAGAGAACTTATGGCAGCACTGCAGCGGCGCCGGTCGACTCCATCTGCAGGGGCAGTGGCCTAATTTCCCAGGAGGCCGAGCTCTTATTATGCATTATGCCGGCGATCCAGAGCGGCGATGTGCCCTCCGCTATGCAATTTCCCCTACCTGAGATTTATGCTTCCTGTAATTGGAGCGTTGGTCTGAGGCGTTGCCACGACTACACGGAGCCCAGCTGGGTTTATTTCTGCAGCCAAGTGAGCTGGAGTTTGTAGAGAAAAGCTGCAGAACCTGCTGAGAGCGTCAGAACATGAGGCGGTGTGGAGGAGATGTTCACTGCTCTGCTCTGCTCTGCTCTGCTCTGCTCTGTGCTGCTCTGCACTGCTCTGTGCTGCTCTGCCTGGCCTCCAGTTATGAACGTGTGGGGACGAGATAAAGAAGTCAAAGGAGCGAGTTGATTGTCTTGTGACTGATACTATGGAGCTAGTGTGTGTGTGTGTGTGTGTGTGTGTGTGTGTGTGTGTGTGTGTGTGTGTGTGTGTGTGTGTGTGTGTGTGTGTGTGTGTGTGTGTGTGTGTGTGTGTGCTTCCACATGGCAGCAGAGTCTAGCACAGAGTCACAGCACTGGGGCTGTTTCTCTCATGTCCAGTGTGAAATGATGAGTTCCTCTGGTAAGCAGCTCCATGTTAGGATGTGTATCCGGATGTATCGGGTGATGATGATGATGATCGCCTGCTGACGGTGTGTTATCCTCACATAGAGTCATCAGCAGTGGAATCAGTTGCTTAAACCCCCCCAGACTAAATGATCAGATGAAATGATACCTCTGTGTTTTGTGATGTTATGACCCTGGGCTCATTTCATCCATTAACAGGAACGCAACGAGATGTTCAGTGATATTTGCAGTTGGAAGGCAGTGGACTTGTGTTGAGCTTGGTGTTGCAGAGCGGTGGAGACATCGGGTAGAGGGTCACCGTGCATCACAGAACAAAGGCTCAGCTGCTCTATTTCCCTCTGCAGGCGTGATTAATTGACTGCTGCTGATTTTGACAGCGACCATGTTTACATTCACACAGGAAACCAGGTTAAGACAACTCACCCGGCTGAGGCAGAGACCGGGTTCATGCACCTGCAGACTCATGCTGTAGTAAACATCATGATGACAGAATGTACATCCCAGCCACCAGCCCAGGGTCTGCATACAGAGGGGCTCTGAGGTGTAAACAGAGTACAGAGCGACACCAGGCTTCAGGCTCATCCTTATCTTCAAAAGCTAAATGAAACAAGATTTTGAGACTTTGTTATATCTATGATTGGGCCATAAATTTAATCGTTTTAACAGTAAACGCACTCTTATAATAATTGATTGCCTGCTGGCTGCATATCCATTTTCAGAGCCACTTAAAGAGGCTTTTCCCTCTTGGTAGGATGGAGTTCACCTGCAAGCAACAACACTTAAAGTTTAGTCAATAACATCCCGACAGCATCATTAGTATATAGTGGTCGCTCCCGAATCATTTCTGCTCCCCTTTTTCATGAAAACCCTCTCTAATCATGACATTGTAAAGCACTGCCACAACCAAAGGTGAACTTTAATTGAAAGGAGCAGCCAGTATCCAATTCCTAATGCAGCAGCACCATGCCAGCACGCTCAAAGCAAAGCTCCATTTCTTAATTCAAGGTTGCTTGGCTAAGATTTATGCTGTCAGGGTCCATTTGTTAATGCAGCAGCAGCAGCAGCTCGGTGCCAGCAGGGGACACCTCTGAGGTTCAGCTCAGCTCGACCAGGTTCACTCTGAGAAACAACACCAAGTCCAGCATACAAAACGCTGAGACTCCCTGTGTGTGACATCCTTTCAGTTTCACTCGGTGTGGAAAAGAATGGGCTCACAAAATGTCAATCAAAGCTCAAATGCACGTCAACAACTCAGCATTTCCACATTTCTGTCATTAAAACTGAATAATGCAGTCTGATGTGCATCAAAGACTCAGGCTCTGCTGGAATTTGAGGGCTTTGAGCTTTTTTTGGAGGGATTCCAATCAAACAAGCATATAAGGCCAGGTATGACCTTCTTAGTGGTTTATAACTCTTCTAAATGATGTCAGAGGAAGCTGAGGTAACTGTAGGTAACATTGTTCAGACCTCATTCACAGTATCTAACTTTATAAACCTCTGGAGATGGAAAAGCCCATCTGATGTGTTTCTGACTGGTTTCTATGACTTTATGAGACTGTGAGAAGTGTTTGATGATGGTTGAAGGAGAGCTCATTTGCTGCTGTGTGTGTGTGTGTGTGTTGTGTCTTCACAGATCCTGGCTCCGGCTCTGGAGATGGAGACGGTGAGTCTTAGTTTCTATTTAAAGCCGATCCCTCCAGTTTTCATTTCCTCCCTTCACTCCTGCCAGCAGAGAAAGCAAAGTCAAACATGACTCACTTACATTTCCGTCAGAATGAAGGAGGCAGAATCAGAATGGGCTCGAACGTGCTGCATTGTGTCGTGCAGCCACAGTTAAAGTGACAAAACGCCACCGCAGCTGAAGTCATCTCACAAACAGAGGATTAGTTACACAATAAGATCGGCTGCAGGCACAACAATCTGCTGTGTGGAACTCAACTTCTAGAAGATCATATAAACTTTGGGTTTCTTTCATTACAAAGCCTCACGTTACATGGTTAAGGTTACATGTGATCTTAATGTGTGGCTCTGTGACCAGGCGTCTCTGCGACCCCCCTGTGCGAGGCGACCCATGCGTTTGTTGTTAAATATGGCTGCAGGGGATTTTTAATTGGATGCAGCCACGGGGGGGGAGCGGCCATCTCCTTCATCAGCATGTGAGGCCAGCAGAGGCTCCAGTCCACCGGCCAGGATTCCCCCCCACAGGCCAGACACGGACTGAGAGAACATATTTAGCTACATAATATAAATTGTAGCCGTCTCTTAACATTGTGTAGTTTTATCTTTCACTCCAGACACTCTTCACTCTGTGTTTAGTTCTTCATACATGCACGAGTATTAGCTGTTAGCTGTTAGCTGTTAGCTGAAAACAAAGAGGCGTCTGATCGATCGGTAGCCTGCGAGCTCCGGCTGTGATCTCCATGTTCAATACATCCACACACAGCAGGCCCATCTGTCAGCCAGCACGCTTACTCCCCCCCCCCCCCCCCCACACACACACACACACACCAGAGTCCATCCTCTCAGGTCTTAACGAAAGCAATTTCAGTAAATTACATCTGAACGAGGTCACTTTGTGTTTTTCGCTTTTTTCTCTTAGTTGAAGCATTTCATAAGCTCCATTTGTCTTAAAGCGCTCTCCCTCTCTCTCTCTCTCGCTCCCCCTCTCTCTCTCACAGATGACGAGGGTTCAGGCTCTGACGTCGGGAAGAAGTTCACCAAGTGCAGCACCTGCAAATATGGAGCGGAGTGTGATGAAGACTCTGAGGACGTCTGGTGAGGGTTTGAGTTTGGTAACATGTTGCTCTTGTGCTGTTTGTGTCATGCCTCCTTCCTGTGTCTGCTCACAGGTGCATCTGTAACATCGATTGCAGTGGTCACAACGAGAACCCGGTGTGTGCCACTGATGGGAACTCCTACAACAACCCCTGCTTAGTGCGAGAGGCGTCATGCATGAAGCAGGAGCAGATAGACGTCAAACACCTGGGGAGGTGTCCAGGTGAGACACACTCACACACATCTGTATGCACTCAAGCTGCTGCGTGACGACTGAACCAGGGACATGTGGAAAGTGTATTTAGAGTGTATTTAGTGTTTGATATGTTGTGATTGTGAGTGAAACGTTTTCCTGTGCATCTTTATTTGTTTTACTGAGACTTAAGCACCAAACTCAACCCTTTGATAGAAATAAAGGGCCTCATGTGTCTTCATAGCTGTGGGTTGAAGCATGTTGGCCCATTTTTAGCATCGCTACCTGGACAAAGTCCTACGGGAAAAGCCAAAGGACGAGCGGAGGAGAGCGACAGGGGGGAAGGTCTTTTTAGATAAAGTCAGCGTTGGAATTTGTCATTCGCTTCACCTCAGAGAATTATGTGAAGCTAGCGTGTGTTGGCTAACTTTACTGGACGTAGTTTAGCTGCAGCAGGGTTTAGCTTCGCTTAGATGATGACTGGAACGCGGAGTTTGCGTATTGAGTTTGTTGTTTACGTTGTGAAATCCAAAGTGAATTCAGACTTTACAGTTAAACTGAGAGGCTGTGTGGCGCTCATGCTAACCTACGTAGCAGCTATGCCCGTAAAACTAAATGGTTCCTTTTAAAAATATCATAAAAAATGAGCCACACATGTGGAACCTCTGGACTCTTTCAGCCTTTAGGAACATGAAGAAGAATAAGTGTACAATGGAAGTGAGTTGTGTGTAATCTTCTAAATGTGTGATCCGAACCCTGTCTGGTTGATCTCTGCTGGATGAGCCCTGAGCAGCGTAATGGCCCGTTCACTTACATTAGCTTTAATCTGCATACATTAAGGGATGATTAAAACATTTTCTAAGGTTTTTCGAAGGGATTTT
This sequence comes from Genypterus blacodes, assembly GCF_046128005.1. Taxonomy (NCBI): domain Eukaryota; kingdom Metazoa; phylum Chordata; class Actinopteri; order Ophidiiformes; family Ophidiidae; genus Genypterus; species Genypterus blacodes. The sequence goes on from NW_027467112.1 coordinate 210,195, forward strand.
AGTCCCCAAAGTCAAACTACAACAAGTTTTTTCCAGCTAGCTTGTTTAGACTCGTCGGCTGGGAGATTAGCAGAGTAAATGGAGAGCAGGAAGTGTAAACCTGCTGCTCTGATGGTGTAAGCGCACACATAACAAGGTGTGGAGTCGTGTCTTCTTCAATCCAATCAGTTCTGGTGGAAAGGAAAACACGGCTGGTTTGGGGGGGTTAATGCCCTAATTGAAAACATGGGGGGCGATTAGACGCATTCATTTGCCCGACACGCTCAATAATGAACTTGATTTATGGCGGAGATGAAACGGTGGCAGAGGGAGAGGGGACGTCTTTAGGGAGAAACGTTATTGCTTTGTTTCTCCAGATCAGCAAGTGAATGTGATCTGAAAGAGAAGTTCACGTGAGGAATGAGCTCAAAGAAAGAAAGAGAGCGTCTGTGTTCATGTCTGAATGGAATGTGTGAGTCTGTAGAGCACTGGTTTAGATGACAGAGTCGCTCAGCGTCGCTCTGTTCTGCTCAGTTGCATCTTCTGCAGCTTTGTCACTTGATATGGACGTAGCAAAGTAGAATGTGTGTCCGTTTCCGCTGCACTTCTCACTCAATGAAATGGATTCAATTGTGTCCGAGAGCCCAAAAAATGAGTAAATTGAAACGGACAATACTCTACAAATCTCCAGGTTCTTCTTTTGTGTACTCTGAAACCTTTGCGGTGCTGTAATTATGAACACAAAGCCTCCATCGATTTCTACTCCAGTTAAAGATTGAAAGCAATCCAAGCCAAACACAGACAGGAAGGCTGTGACAGTGGGTTGTGTGCGACTGTCACTATGGTAACGTGAACACTTCCCCTCCACCTGAGGTCTCTGAAGGTCAAACCGTGACCTCTGTGTTCGATTTCCTACATATACTTCCTATTTTATCCACAACAGGAATTTTCTTTGAGATCTGCGAGCCGAAACATGTGACCGTCGCTTTTCACTGCACGGCTGTGTTCTTCACTGTGATTGGTCCGTAGAGGTGAACATGAGGTGAAACATAAAGGTCCTTTTCCTCCCTGAGGTCATGCGTTCACTCTCTGAGGCCGAGCCGGCTCAGAGTAAAAGCATTTTCCAATTTGGCTTCAATAGAATGGCATAATAAAGACGTCAGTGAGCAGATTTATCTCTGAACCGAAGAGGCCACTGTCTCCTTCTACCAGAGGTCAAAGGTCAAACCCGTTTGTGATGAGTGATGAAACAAATTCCACACCTCTCACACGCAGTGACCAAAGTGTTTCAAGAGGATTAGATGATCAAAGAACACACATTAATACTGAATCTGTAGACTTTAATGTATCATTTTCATCCACTATTCCCTGGGGTTTGACTCTTTGTAGCCTGCAGATGTTTGTATCCAGCATGTTGCACTAGTTTGCTCCACACGAAGGAGAATTTTGTTGTTTCTGCTTCACGATTCGTCCGGAGCTCTGCCTCAACACCCCTGACACATAAATCAATGCATGAATAGCATTGAGCCGGTGCAGCAGGTGAGGAGGTGACAGGTGATGTCCTCGGCCTATAGGCCTTTAAGTGGCCATCTCACGCCGGGCCACTTCTTTATTTACGGTGGCTGTCTGCCAGGGAGTGTCGTCGCCGTGCCAACACCCTGAGCTCCTCCGGCAGCAGAGCGGCTTCATCCTCAGTGTACATGTTGTAACGTTTGATTTACCTGGGCGCACTGCTCTGGAATCACAATGTGGCTTGTTGTTGCTCACAGAGTCTCTGCCGCTCTGTTGGTGTTGGCGGCAGACGCTAAGGCAGACTGAGATTTATGGATTCTTGAGGGTCACAGTGGATGTAAGGTGCTGGCGGAGCTTGTGATTGGCTCAGGCAGGGTTGCGGAGGTTGGGGGTGTATGTGGGTGTCTGGCACCCTGAGGTGAAGAGCAGCTGCCCCTCTCTCTCTCTCCCTCTCTCTCTTCTTGTATTCCTGCTCATTATTGTCTTTACATCTTAACATCTCGTCTTTACATCACAGCTCTACTTAACCCTACTTGCTTCCTTCTTATTGAATCAGGCTTTGATTTGAGCCCCTGCGTTACTTTGACGAGGCAAACATCTGCGTCGTGGCCATCGTGTGTGTGACTCACTGCAGTCACAATAACAACACTGGAGCGCTGCTTTAAGCTGTTTGAGATTCATGACAGAATTATCCTGCCAGTTTGAAAGACTAGATCACATGTGAGTGTATACAAATGTAACTTTACTGCAGAGAGCTCGTCTGACACCCTCCTTTATAGAGAGAGAGGGGGGAGCCAGGGTTTATGTTGTGTATC